>NW_025335268.1:115225086-115271271 GCF_004798865.1 Varanus komodoensis
TCATGCCTATCATGAATGCCCTGAGACAGCTGATAGACATTCTGATATGCTAGTCCTGTCATGCTAATCTATAGCCTGGAGAGTTGTGCCTAACAGAAGCTGGAGCAAGTCTCCCTGCAAGTTAATGGAACATGAGGCAGGGCCACAAGAATTTGCCCAAGTTTTCACTGGCACAGGTGCCCAGGTATGGTTTGGCTAACCAAAGGGGGAAGAGCTAGTGCAGGCACAAAGAGAACTCTGCCACAGGTAGGTTTTGAAGAAGCAGGTAAGCAGCTTAGCACGGAGCTATGCCAACTGGACTGATTTTTCTACGTTGTTTGTTCTTTGCCAGAGATGTGTTGTTTTTAACTGTTTATTGCTTATGCACTGAAACTGATTTGATCTTTAAACCGTTTTTTGGTATGTACACAGAATCTGTCTTTTCCCCAGTCTGTATTTTGCCTGAATGTTTAATAGATCTTCTACTTTGTTTTCATCAGATTGTGTGCTTTGGGCGTGAAAGGGAGGAGGCTCAAAAGAGGCATGTCTCAGTTTTGGGTCACACAATACTTTGGCCACCTACTGAGAAGGAAGGAGTTCCTGGAGAAGAGCCTAATGCTGGGAACAATAGATGGCAAAAGAAGAAGAGGACGGCAGAGAATGAGGTGGCTAGATGGAGTCACTGAAGCAGTCCGGGTGAGCTTGAGTGGACTCTGGAAGATGGTGGAGGACAGGAAGGCCTGGAGGAATGTTGTCCATGGGGTCACGATGGGTCAGACACAACTTCGCGACTAACAACAACAACAATGCTGTGGTAACACTCAGGTGACATGCCACATGTGGAATGCAGCTTGCAATCCAGCTGTGCTTCTCTAAGAATGCAGGTAAGCTGCAAAGAAGCCCACTACGAAGGATATCAGCAGGATCCCTGGGCAGTCACTGCCAAGGGACTAAGAGACTGGGGTTTTTTACCCTAAGTGGGGGAAGCCAGTCGCAATGGCCCCGATGTCACAGGTCTTGCACCCTGAGACAGGGTTGCCAACAGGCAGCTGGACACCACAACTCCAGGACTCAATGCACTGCAAGGAACTGTTGTTTCTATTGATGGTCATCGTGAGATGATAGAAACAAGAGTTGCAAATTTAGAAGACAGAGGTCTTGACATTGATTCTGTCATATCTGCTTCTCACAACACAATCTCTGCATGTGCTCACTTTTAGAAGCTTTCTTAGGAAGAATTAGACAGTGCTTCATTTTTTATTTTAATAATTTTATTAATTTAACAAACATAAGCAATGTAATTATTATAATAGCAATAAACATAATTAAGCAATGCAATAATAACAATACAACAATACTAAGAAACATAATTAAACAATGCAATAAAAACAGTGGTATCTCGACCAGGACCAACATATCATGCTACTTAATGTAAAATCATTTATTTATTGAGGTTGCCGCATTCCCACTTCCCCTCCAGAACTGCATTGACTCCTGTGATGGTTCACACCCTCTTCCTCTTATTAAGACGCTCTCCAAATATTTTCAAAATTAATTTTACTTACCAAACTTTTTCCACTTTATATCACAAGTTAACTTAGCATTAATAGCTATATTACAAACTTCTTTATGCCTGTCATCGAAACCACTTTTGATATTTGATAACCACTTTTATTTTCCAATTCCTTGCTATTATTATCTTACTGCTAATAAATTTGTCATTGATTATTTAATATTTTGTCCCACTTGTTCTCTAAATAATGACTACAAAGCTAGTACATGGTCTGCTTCAGTGTTTACATTCCATATTTTACTAATTTATTTGAAAACCACTTCCCAAAACTCATTTATATATTTGCACTCCCACCACATATGGAAATATATGTACCCACTTCCTGGTTGCATCTCGAATTTACATTGCAATATTCATTATTCATATAATTCAATTTAACCTCTTCTTCAACTCATTTAATGGTTTAAATTGGAGAAAGAACCCCCCCCCCCCCCCCGCCACTGGCCCTTGCCACTCCTCTCTTTTGTTTTCATTCTGGAGAAGCTTTCAAACTACTGCAAGATCCATTTCTTCATAGTCAGTAGCCAGGATCAAAGAAATGCTCAATGTCCTTCTTTTGAAATAAATTCTTGATCTATTCTGGCCCATCTTTTCAATTTCTTTCTTCCACTGCTCTTTGCCTATAATGCCCATTCATGTGCCAATTTTAAACCTTGTTCCAGTGACTCTATTTTGTATTATTTTCCATTATGCCAGGAAATAAGTGTCTTACATACACTGGGTATCCACAAGTACAGTGGTACCTCAGTTCACAAACTTAATTCGTTTCACGATTCTGGAACCAAATTGGTCGCGAACCGAGTCAAATTTCCCCATAAGGTTCAACGTAAATAAGGTCAATGTGTTCTGAACCATAACTTTATGTTATACATAAAGGACAGCATATAAAAGTTTTAAATAAGTAAATATATATGTAATTTTTTTTAACCACAAAAATATGAGCCATATTCCCAGGCTGTGGGCCAAGCCGCCTCACCAAGCCCGGGGGTGTACGGGCTGAGGCAGAGCGGGAGTGCAGCTGTGGCTCCCACACCTCCACCGTGGCCTTCTCAGGGCCAGCCGCAACCGCCGTCAAGTGGCCACCATGCTTCTCCCCCCATGGCGGGCAGAGGTGGGAGGCGCCCTACTCAGCCGGCTGCAGCCCTGTCCCTCCCCTCCCCTCACCTCGGCCCGCAGAAAGCAGCCCTTACCTCCCTCCTCGCGGCCCTCTCCCAGCCGGGGGAGCCATCCCACACCCACCTCTCCAGCCTCCCGCTCCTGCTCCCCCTCCCGGAGCCGGGCGAGTGCCTGCGAGGGGACCTTCCTCTGGGTCGGAAGTGGGGTGGCAGTGAGGAGCCCAGAAGACCTTGACTGAGGCAAGCACGCTCTCAGGGCGCCCCCTCGTGTCGTGCTCTCCCTTTCAGCAGGCGGCATGGCGTCACCTTGGGCTTCTGCTGCAGCCCGAGTGAGTGGAAGACGGCCACGTCATGTTCATCACCTGATGCGGAGTTCATGAATGGAAGCAAAATTTTGCCAGACTTTCTGTTCGCAAACCAAATTGTTTGCAAACAGAAGCATTCATGAACTGAGGTATTACTGCATATTTAATATTATTCCTCAACATAATAATCTTAAATGCTTGTAATGATCATCTAAACAGAATCTTGAAAGGTGCATCCTTAAACTTTAGTTGATCCAAATTTTCTCTCAACTTTATCAGTTGCTCAGGAATTTTTATTTATTTATTATTTATTTATTAAAACATTTTATGCCACCCCATTCGCCGAAGCCTCGGGGCAGCTCACAAGAATTCAGCTTATCACATACTCCATTGTTCATGGCTTTTAAAATATCCATATGAATACATATAAACCTTTATATTTTACTTGTTTTAAGATTCAAGAACACTTTAAACAATTGAGAATGAAGCTTTTACTTTCTTTCACAAACTACAAGCCAGTCCCATTAGAATTGTTTACCGTATCCATCTTTACACTGGAGCTGTGCTGAATCTAGTTAAAGTTAACTGCTGAAACTTTTACAGTCTGTAAGCCAAAGGCTCTTCAATTAGCTTTAAGTTTCAAAGTTCTTTTTCTCCTGACTGTTTTTCAGCACAGTCACCAACTTAGTCCAACATAGTCACAATCACTCCCCCCATTGACGCTATATCCTTTTCAGTGGGAGTTTAAAAAATTGAGTTTACTTACAATCTATACATCAGTACCTCCTCATTAAAATCTCCTCAGGCTGCAGAACTCTTCTTCTTCAAATCACACCTACAAGCATCTACTATCTCTGAGACATATGGAGATGATATTAGTGGGTGTTTCCTCTGACCAGATGGAGTGCGCTCATTCTGTTCTAGATGAAGGATGGGGAGTAACTGTTGGGGGTGCTCCTTGATCCATCTTTGTCTCTTGAGGCTCAGGTGACTCAGTGGCTTAGAGGGCCTTCTACCCGCTTCAGATGGTAGCCTGCTATGCCCCTGCATGGGCAGGAATAGACTGGCTTCAGTAATCTTATGCTCCGGTGATCATTAGACCAGATTACTGAAATGCACTCTGTGAAGACTGTTCAGAAGCTGTGGCTGGTGCAGAATGCAGCAGCCAGATTAATATCTGGAAGCTGTAGTTGTGAACCATTTCTGGCCTGCTTGCGTTGGCTGCCTGCATGGTTCTGGGCCCAATTCAAGGTGCTAGTTTTATTCTGTAAAGCCATACATGGCTTGGGACCATGAGACTTGACAGAGCATCTCTCTCAACTGCAGTGGGCCTGAATATTGTGCTCAACATCCAGGTCCTTCCTCCAGGTGCCAGCTCTGGGGAAGGCTCAGAGGGTGGCAACAAGAGGGAAGGCTGTTGCCCTTTATGGTGAGACTTTGGAAGGCATGCTTGGTTATCCAGGGGTTTCAAGGGAATAAGCATCCCAGATGTTTTTACTTCACAGGGTTATTCTTCACTGTGTATTTTGAGCTCCTTTCAATGTTTAATGTTTCTTTTGATAAGACTGTATGGTATTTTATTGTATTGCTTTTATATACTGTTGTAAACTGCCTAGAGAGCTTCAGCTATGGGGCAGTAGAGAAATTAAATGAAATTAATTGTGTGTGTGTGTGTGTGTGTGTGTGTGTGTGTGTGTGTGTGTGTTCTCACTCTTCCTAACTATATACCTGTCTCTACGAACTTTACGCAAGGTCAATGTCAATAGATTTACTTTGCCCTTTTTATAGTTAAAACACTAATATGTCAACATTAGAAGAACAAATTTGAAGACTTTTGATGTTTGAACAGGTGCTTTTTAGGCATGATTTATAAATGAACAAATGCCTGGGTTGCCTTTGATGAAGTCTATGCATAATTGTCCTTAACAATGGTAGCATATCTTGTCACACCTATTATTTATTCATTGTAATATATTTACTCAATTCTCATGTACAAAAACTGTAATACCCCCTTTGTTTTTGTTCTTGTTTAGGTTTTCCTGTGGATTTTGTTTTGTTTTGCTTTTTGACACAAGACACACTTCTAGGGTTTCTCCCTTGCACAGTTGCTTTTTGTATCATCCAAACCTTGAACAACAAAACCTTCTTCAGTTCAAGCCCAAGAAGAAGTGAGCCCTTCTCGCCATTCTTGCCAGATACTGACCGGGGAATATGACTGACAGCTGCTCCAGTTTGGCATGGCTGACAGAACTATCTGAGCTGCTGCCCAGGAAAAGATATCTGGGACAAGCTGGGAGCTGGCTGTTGGCTTAGTGGGCTACCCTGTTCTCAAGGCAGTGCCACAGAACCGCAGGCTTAGCCTCAGACAGGAGCTCAGAGCTGCAGAACTGCTCAGAGGCACTGTCCATTCTCAGGGCAGCCCTGCCAAGTGGATACCCCACCCACCCCAGCTCCTGCTTGGGAGTAAGTCTTTCAGACAATCAGCTTGGTGACACAGCCCCAGTGCCTTTCCAATAAGTATCATATTCCCAGTTTGGAAGCTGATTCCCTTCTGGGGAAGCTTCTCTTTTACAGTTGTCAGCCTGTGCCAGTGTGCGAATGGGGAGCCAAACTATACAAACTTGTCCTTCATCTTCTTCAAACAGGCAGATGGACTTTCTAGGGAAATCAATGTCTAGGAAAATCCCTTGTGTACCATTGTAACTGGTGCATTGATTAATGTTCAACCAATTTGTGTAATTAAGCACATTAATGCTATGGAAGTTTATTTAAGTACACATGCATCCCATTCCAGTAGCACAAGATGAGCTGAGGTTTTTCAAGGGGAGGATTATCAGGATCAGGCAAAACTTGGAAACGCAGCAGCGTCAGGGCGACAGCCAGCTTCAGCTCCATCATGGCAAACTGTTGCCCAATGCAGTTCCTGAGGAAGATAAACAGTCAAGTTCAGCTGTGAATGGAGCCCTCACTGAGATTGGCTTCACGATCTCCTCATTTTTTTCTTACGTACTCCATTTGTAACTCCAGAGGAGTTAAAGAATCTGAAAATAATAGGAAGGTGCCAAAAAAGCGAGTGTGATGCATTTTGGGATGTGTGTGGGCTGAGAATAGTTCTGTAGCAATGGGAACTGGAGTCAGTCGAGGTGTGAGGTAAAGTCGTATGCTTGGCACAGAATTTTATTTTAGTGAAAGATGTACAGACACACACCCATTGTGGTCATCTGGGTCTTACCACATTCAGTTCATACAAATCACATTTTACTTTGCAGATTTAATTAACTGCAGTTTCTCTTTAATTTGCATTTAGGGATCAGAGAACCAGAGGTTTCCAAACTTGACCAAATTCTGTGACAATCCATTCAGTACTCATGCTCTAGTTTTGTTGTTTGATCTGCTCTTCAGCTTATTTGAACTGCCTTACTTTGCATATTTTTCAGTAGGGTGTGTTTTCCCCTCATTGGTTAAATCAGGAAAGTGCACACTTTTGAAAAATACACACAGTAATGTACAGTCTGGAAAACAGATCAGAAACCACTGGTGCAAGCCAAAAGTGGAGCAAGGTGGTAGAGTGATGGAGTCCACCTTCTTTACAATAAGACAATTATATAGCTTTCTTAATTGTATTTTCCATGACCAAAGTTTGAAATTCCTGGGGAATGAGCAAAAGTGGTAAAGCTCCATAGCTTTAATTGATAATTGATAATTAATGGGGAAACTGTATGAGATTAAGAAGTGGAGGAAGAAATATAGAATGGCATCAGGGAATCCAAAGGACAAGTTGAAGAGGGGTGAAATTTGAGAGGAAGATGGCAAACACTGTATTTTAGATTGAATGGAACGAAGCCACTATGTTCCCAAATCTCAAATTTAAATAACTCTAAATTAATATCAGGCATAGTTAATCTTTCAAGTAACCAACTAAGAAATTACATCAGGTAATACTCTTAGAATAAAGAGACATAATGAAAGTTCTCCCCATAAATATTAATGGCATGAATTCCCCCTATAAACAACCTGAAGTCTTTAACTTTTTTAACGCAATTGTTATACACATTTTTCAAAGGTGTTCAGAAATGGTTAGTTGCAGCAGTTCCTGCCTAGTAACATGCACATACTGATCACCCTGCTTGGGTACCCCTTATGAGATCCCTTTATCCTGATCTGAAACATGGTTTACATGCAGAATACTTCACCCATAGATTGGTTTCTCTAGAAGGTCACATGATAATATGCCACTAGCTCAACCAATCAGACCATTGGTTGAGCTAGTGCGTTCATTATGAAAATTGAAGACATCGAAGCTGTGCTTACTTTGTGTGATTTATTTAGCTTCAGTACATTGAATCTTCCCAGTAGTGATTTCAGTGTCCTGGGTGAACACTCCACATGACCAGTAGAAATAAAATAAATTTTGCAAAGCAAGCAAGATTATAATTTGCACAATGAATTAATAAAAGTTTGCTGAATTCAGCTTTTTTGTGTCAGAACTTGAGTTTCTTTGGCACTGAGTTTTCCCTTTTTAAAATCGCACAGTATTCAGTTCTGGGACATTCATCTAAGCTGGCTATCTATACCATCGTTCCCCAAACTGGTGGTCTTCTGGTGTTTTGGATGTTAACTCCCATTAGCCCCACCCAGATGGCCAATGGTCAAGAATACCAAGAGTTGTAGTCTAACCTATCTGGATGGTACCAGGTTGGAGAATTCTGGTCTACACTATGGAAATGACAGGCAGTACAATACTAAGCTGTACCATCTTGCAGTAAGTTTTCCTATTTGTACAATTCCACAAGATGTGTTTTTGTTTTGTTGTATTAGTTTTTAAGAGAATACTTTTCTAAATACCACATCCAGGATCATCCAAGTTGCCTACAAATCCTCTACAACACAGGTGGAGAATCTATCCACTGTGAATTTACCTCCTTTGACATACAACACAATTGCAGACTGTGAGCTAACACAAAATGCTTCTGTGATTCTCAGTAAAATGTTAATAAAACCAAAGATCTATCAACTCTCTGGAACAAATGATATATACATACACACATACCTCAGATCATTCCACACTTCTGAATTTTTATGAAGTGCATAAATATTCAGGGATATCAAACCACCTGTTGAGGATTAAGAAGAAGTGAGGAAAAATTCATTAATAAATGGAAGAGTTCTAATGTTGTACTACTGGGTTGTGCAAAAGCTTTGCTCAGGATACTTAGCAGCTGACATATTGTAACAATGTATTTTGTCACTTATTTTTGCCACCATTTTGTAGTGTTTTAAAGGATTTTCATACTGGTGATAGCAGTATGGTGGCGGAAATTATACTGGGTGTGTGTTTTGGTTTCATGCAGAAGTGGTCTTCCAGTTTATGGACTTACCATGTCCTAAAAAGAGGACCCTTGAAAAAGATAGATTCAGATGGAGAGGGTTAAGGTGTGATTAGAGCAAACAGTATGTAGACATTTCTTAACTATAGTGAACACTGTAGAGAGCACCATAACTGGTTTATCATTGTACATGCTCAAAAACATGAAACAACATAATACTGACTCAGACCATTGGTCTAGCTAGCCCAGGATTCACTGCACTAACAGAAGCTATCCAGGATTTCATATTGGTTATTTTTCTAATCCTACTTGGAGGTATCAGGGATTGAAGCTGGGATCTGTATATGAAAAACAGGTGTTCTTCCACTGATCAGTCCTTCTTCCCTGGCTTGAAACTATCAACAGAACAAAAACATTCTTTGGTTTGGTTTTCCCACCCATGTCAAGGAAAAACGTTTCTTCCTTATAGGCAGAAGCAGAGATTGGGTGCTGTAGATTCTATGTCTCAGGAAAATTTAGGGGCTTCTTACCCCAGTTCAGAGAAAATTTTATCTTGAAAGTCAACTGACCAAGTCAGCCCTGTCATCCCACCATGCCATATCCTAATCACAAATATCTCATCCAGGATCCTCTTGACATTCTTTGAGTTCCTACCTGTTGTTGTTGTTAGTTGCAAAGTCGTATCCGACCCATTGCAACCCCATGGAAAAAATTCCTCCAGGCTTTCCTGTCCTCCACCATCCCCTGGAGTTCTCTTAAACTCACATTAACTCCATCTAGCCACCTCATTCTCTGCCCTCCCCTTCTTCTTTTGCCATCAATTGTTCCAATCTCCAGGGAGTCCTTCCTTCTCATTAGGTGGCCAAAGTATCTGAGTTTCACATCTTCAGTATCTGGCCTTCTAAAGAGCAGTCAGGGTTGATCTCCTCTAGGACTGACCAGTTTGATCTCCTTGCAGTCCAAGGGACTCGCAGGAGTCTCCTCCAGCACCACAGTTCAAAGGCCTCAATTCTTTGGAGCTCAGCCTTCCTTATGGTCCAGCTTTCACAGCCGTACATTGCAACTGGGAAAACCATAGCCTTGACTATAGGCACTTTTGTTGGCAGGGTGATGTCTCTGCTTTTTAGTATGCTCTCTAGATTTGCCATAGCTTTCCTCTGAAGGAGCAAGCGTCTTTTAATTTCTTGGCTTCCGTCATCATCTGCAGTGATCTTGGAGCCCAGGAAAATAAAATCTGTCACTACCTCCATTTCTTCCCCAGGGGTATCATCTGCATATCTGAGGTTATTGGTATTTCTCCCGGCAATCTTAATTCCAACTGGTGATTCATCCAGCCCCACCTTTCTCATGATGTGCTCTTCATATAAGTTAAATAGGCAGGGCGACAGTATACAGCCTTGCCAAACTCCTTTTGCAATTTTGAAGCAATCAGTGGTTCCAGGTCCAGTTCTCGCTCTTGCTTCTTCCACCTGTTAGTCAATGATTATTTGTTTTAAAAACAGTGAAATGTAGCCACTGCAAATGCAATGAAGCAGACCTGTGGGCAGCATCCTCCCATCAGAAAATGTGACAGGCTTGTTGAGCTCTCGAAACACCTGAGGGACAGAAGGATAGATCTGGAGGCTTTCCTTAATACACATTGTTGTGTAGGTCATCTTATTAAGGTCATCCCTGGCACAGGAAAAACAAAAGTGCACAAATTGAGAAACTGACACAGGACAGAAAGATCGGCTGTAGAAATTAAAAGAGCCAAAATTGGATGTGCATATGTTTTTTTAATTCTATATTTAGACTTCCTCTGAAATAACAAGAGGAACTAGTGGAGGAAATGGAAATACAGTTTACATACCTCCCCCGGGCAAATCCCCCTTTAGGCTTTCTATGAATCTTAACATATAAGAGTATGAGACACTGTACTGGACAGAACTATTTGCAATGTCTGAATAAGTTTCAAGACTTTGTGGCATTTTGCTCCATGAAGGTTGTACCTGAAATGTTTCCATATTGCCTTAAAAGTTAGCATCTGAAAATAGAGGCACAAATATAACTGGAAACCCCAGATCAGGTACTGATTGAACACAGCGCTTCGGACAGGAAAAGGAGATACTGTATTAAGGGAATTCTCACCAGTGCAGCGTGTCTCGCCCCTTGACAATGTCCTTTATCTCCTCCCTGCATCTTTGCTGGTGCTCTGGGTTCTGAGCCATTGCATATAAAATCCAGGAAATCCCACTGGTTGTGGTATGATGACCCTCAAACAGAAATGTGTCCACTTCACAACAGATGTCTTCATCAGGTAATCCAGCACCATTTACATCCTGACAGCCAAAGAATTATCAAGGTCAAACGTCACTGAAAGAACGCTCTGCCTTCTATTTTAAGTGGTCACCTTGGGCAAGTTCGCAGATCAGCTTGGCAGTGTGGGTTATTCATGAAACAACCCACCGCGTGCCCAACAGATGCTCAGGCTCACTCTATGCCTCCACTTCTTTCCTCTTGGGCATCCTGTGGACATCCCAGAAAACTCCATGATGGGACCCATTTTGTCTCCTTTCCCCAGGCTGGCCTTGTCTCCATTTTTGCAGTTGTTATGTCTTCCGTGTTTTTCCTCTACCCCCACTCCTGATTGCTATTATTTTGCTTGATCTCTGAAGTGTCGGCCACTAACAGCCCCTCCAAAGGTCCCAAGCAACATATTGAGGTGGCTGTCACTGGTTCACCACCTTTGTCTGTATGTATGTCTGAAATTTCCACAAGTGTCATCATCCTAAAAAAAGGTCTTTTGTAAGTGCATACTTGTGCAATTCCATGAAAACGAAATGAAATGACTGCACAAGTGACTGAAATGATCATCCTTGCTGCATCAGTGTCCCTGGGAAGGGTCTCCTGTCAAAACGCACCATTCAAAAACATCAATGAAACAAGACTTCAACATGATTTATTTTTACTGTGCTTTCCCTCAACAGTGGTCAAAGGAAAGGAGCTGCGTGTGACCTTTGGTAACAAAAGGAAATGGAGAGTAGATCACTCCCTTCATGATTGCAAAAATAATAGGTGGCAAACCTGTGGCAGGCATGGTAATGTCCCGCTTCGGTATTTTAGGGGGGCTGCCAATGGCTGTCACCTCAGAGATGATGCAAAGTGATAGTGATTGTGGAGGGGAGCCGTGGAGAGTGTAAAAGGACTCATGACTGTTGTGCCGAGGTGCTGCTTGGACACTTGCCAGAATGGCTGTCACTGGCGGGCTCCCAACAGGGCGTAGGGAAAGAACATCAGGGCGTAGGTTGCCCCTCTTGCAAGCAGCACACTCAGCAATTTGCCGGACCTGGAAAAGCCATTGATTTTTCAGGATGCCTCAATGCCCACAAACAAGCCGCCTGAGGGAAGCAGCCTGGCTTCGCTTAACCCGACTGCCCACCATGGCTAGTTATCCATGATGGGTTGTTATCTCAGGTAAGCCTCTTTATGCGAAACCGATCCTCCAGGTAAGTGACTTGCTTTAGTTATTTGTGTATGACTCTTTTATACCATCATTTATTCCAGGAATCTCATGACGATAAACAAAATCAAAACAACAGAACAGTTACAACAATCAGAAACTCCACAGTGCCAGTACTTGATAGAAGATAAAATTAGAAATACTATCTGCAATGTAAAAATGGGGAAAATAAAAATGTTTTGTCCTGGTGCCGGAACAGATAAAGCGCCAGCGCCAGGCACACCTCTCTGAAGAACATATTCCATAATTGGGACGCAATAGTAGAAAAGGCTACTTGCCTTGTAACAGTGCGCTTCACCTCTTTCAAGAGCCCTATTATGGATAGTCCTACAATACGACGGTCTTTGGAGCAGTGAATAAAAAAAGAGACAAACAACCAAAGAATAAAAATATGTTAAAACAGAGTAACTTTAAAAATGTTATCTTTTTAAAGTTATTCTTTAAAAAAAACTTTAAAATCTTTTTAAAGTTATTCTTTAAAAAAATTTCAAAAAATCTTTATTCAATCATTGACCAGCCAATAAAACACAAAATTGCAATTTGTTAAAATAAGATATATACAGTGATTCTAAAATTACAGGAATAAGATAAGGAAAAATAAAAGCACTCTAGGAAAACCTAACAACATTTAGGGTTAATTCTACTGTGCACAGTATAAACTATTGAACCGTATTTGGCTGTGGTCAAGGAAATAAAAAAGGATTGATTGGACAAAAGTATCTTAAGATAAAAAGAATCAGAGTGACCAGGATATTTAGAAAAGATTGGGAATAACAGTTCCTGGCAAGCACCTGCATAGAGAGGACAATAAAAAATAACATGCTCCAACAATTCAATTATTTTCCCCCACATGGACACAGTGTCTGTTCGAAGGGTATTTTTTGATATCTCCCTTCAGTTATGTCTGTTGGGAGGGCATTGAATCTAGCTAGAGATAAAACCCTTCTGAATTTAGGGATCCTTATGTGACTGAGGTATCTAGCTGGATGAAGAAGATATGAAGAATGGTTCAGGAAGGTATTTCTGGATAGATTTGGATAATTGGATAATCTATTTATAGCTTCCTGAAACAACAACATCTTCAGTATACACTGAAATCAACATGGTGTGGGAGCCTGCATAAAAGCCCCTTCACAGGAAACCTGATCCAACATTGTTTAGGGCTTTGCACACTAGTACCAGGGCAGTAAACCAGCTTCTGGAGCTCACTTAAGGATGCATTTTAATCATCCAGTCTTGGGTAGCTAACACTGGGTTAATTTCAGTGCAATGGATTGATCCCACTTGGCATTCCAGATATCTTGGATTGCAAGTCCCAATATCATAGTCAAGCACATCTGGATAGTACCAGATTAACAAAGCAAACCAAGCTGCTCAACAATATCAGCACCAACAGTGGATTCCATCTCTCTTCTGACAGGAGGAAAAAGACATGTGATAGTGTTTGTGCACATTTCATCCTTGAAATTCTGTCATATCGAATCTACTTACCTTGGCACAGAGAAGAATATCCAGAAAGTCTAGATACCTCTTTTGTTTAATCTTTTCAAGTTCCCGTTCACCACTGAGAAGTGTCTTTCTCTCTTTAATTATTTTTTCTGTCAGAACAGTAACATAATTAATTTTTTTCAAACCATTTTCTTAGCATGAGTGCATCAGATAAGCTTCGTTCTCACATTTCTTATTTTGTACAAATGCAAAACTTCTAAAGAGTTACTTCTTTTTGTACCAGGAATGCGTTTCAGTATTTATTTCTTTAAACCTGCTTCAACAAATAGTTTATACAGTTTGTTTTTAAAGTGAAAATTTAAATTTGAACTGTAAAACATTTATATTAAATATTGAAAAGTCATGTTTTAGAGTGTTGTCCTAATGAATTGCCAGTCGATTGACTGACAATCCAGAGATTAGAGTCCTCTATCTGGCATCCTATAGAGATAGGACAGTGAAACCAGGCAGGAGGGGAAAAAATTGCAGCAGCAGATGTTTCCGGTGCCTCATTTTGTTTATGTAAGCCTAGCTCATCTAGCTGACCTAGAGAGAGAGGCTTTAGGATCATGGAACTCTTGGCCTCTCCTCTTCCACCCCTCCCTGACTTGTGCCTCATCCCCCTTTCCCTTTCCCCAGGTTTTTCCGATGTTGCTGTTGTGACCTCGGAACAGCAGTCACCGTTGTGCAGTGACGGAAGGGAAAGGGTCCAATCTTGGATTTCCCCTGCCAGGCTTGTAGCAATGTCTACAGGTCTGGATAGGAACCCCCCCCCCATATCTGTGTTCCCCATGATGCACTAGAAGGGGCCATAGGATTGCTTTACTTGACTTGTCGGCGTTTCCTGCTTCCTTTGATGTTAGTAGAAATCATAACTGAAATTCCTCGCACTATTGACTGTTAAATAGTCCATTTAATTAATAATCATTATTATCCTATACATTAAAAAAATCATTCATCCTAGAGACCCCCGGGAGGCAACTGATTTGCACAGAGGTACTTCTGAGCGGCATTCCAGAACCGCCAGTTACATTGCAGAGGCCAGCCAAAGTAAATCAGTGGTCAGATTCTGTCTGTGGAAGCAAAGAGGGAGCTCAAACTGACCTTACAATACAATGCTCAACACATTTCACATACACATGACCAACTATTTTGGACATCTCGCCATATTTTTTATTTTAAAATGTTATTTTAAATTTTTTGTTGTAAGCCGCCCCGAGGCTTCGGCGAATGGGGCGGCATAAAAATGTTTTAATAAATAAATAAATAAATAAATATTATCAGGATAGTCTATCAATGTATAAACATCCTTTTATTTATTTATTTATTTAAAACATTTCTATGCCACCCCATCGCAATAAAGCCTCGGGGCGGCTCACAAAACATCAATAAATAACAATACAATAAAACCCCAATACAATAAAACCCCAATGCAATAAAACCTCAGTGCATTCTTGGCTAAAAATTAAAAAAAACCTAGTTAAATATATAAATTAACAATTAAAATAAGTTTTAAATAAAAAGGTCTTAGCCTGGCGCCAAAAAACAAATAACGATGGTGCCAGGCGGACCTCTCTGGGGAGCGCATTCCATAAATGGGGCGCCACCGCAGAGAAAGCCCTCCTCCGGGTACTCACCCTCCTGATGTCATTCACAGATGGTTTCCGGGGAAGGGCATCTGCTGCTGACCTCAAGGGGTGGAAGGGCATATATGGGAGCAAGCGTTCCTTTAGGTATCCAGGTCCCAAGCCGTTTAGGGCTCTATAGGTCATAACCAACACCTTGATCAGGCCCGGACCTCAATCGGGAGCCAGTGGAGCTGACGGAGAACTGGGGTTATATGAGAACAACGCCCAGTCCCCGTCAGCATCCTGGCAGCTCTATTCTGCACCAATTGAAGTATCCAGACCATCTTCAAGGGTAGCCCCACGTAGAGCGCGTTACAGAAATCTAATCGGGAAGTTACCAGTGTGTAACTTTTGCGGCACCACTTTGAGGCATTGCTTAATTTTCCTTTCCTGCGTTTGATACTGTTTCCCCTTTCCCTTAAGATTGTCCTAATGCCAGAAGCTGACCACCCATGTCCTGAAAGAACCTTTTCCCAGTTGTGTAAGCATGGATGCACAATCTTTCCATTGTACAGGGAAAGACAGCATAAAGCAAGCCGCATACCTGTATGGCGATGGGCTATTTTGCAAGCCTTAAAGAAACGGTACCCATCAGGAGTCAGATGATAGATCAGATCATTGTGATACAGAAATGTCTGCATTCTTTTTTGCATCAGACAACTCAAGTCACTAACTGCTTGGACGTATTCGTTCTTACTGTAGGGAGTCAATGAGATGATTTAATATGTGATTTTTTAAAATAATACAAGACAATGCACTGTAATTACTTATTCTATTTGCATTTATACATAGTTCTCTTCCCAACCTACCACCATACCACATTTTATGGCCTTCAGTGGAAGGAAGCATTATGCACGGTTGCTGAAACATGAAAGATAGTGACATCTACTTGTAGAGGCATGAGAGTTGCTGGCCATGGACCAGAAAATAGCATGGATTCTTTGCTTCGAGCCTGATGGCCATGGGAATTGGTTCTTACTGCATTTTAGGTGGTTATTCAGAAGGGGCATTTTTTCTTGAGTCAGTCCTTCAGCCACCTATAAACCAGATGCCTTTACTCGCCTTTACTCGTAGCTGTCATTCTGGCAGTTGCTGTGATAACTGAAGATACACCTCAGCATGACGTCCATTGTCATGGGGCCAATGTGATGGTAAATATCCAGTGATTTACCTTCTGGAACCAGCGTTTCCAGTTTATCCTACTGAAAAAGAGGAGAGGAGGCTTGCACGTGTTCAGCAGACATTTGGAGGCCATCCATTTGTGTCACCCTGAACATCCTGAAAATGCTTCAAGAATATGTCCTTCACTCTGCAATTACATTTCCTCTTTGTATTGGAATTTCAGCTGCTGCACTGAGGTATGTTGTGCAAGACTGCTGCTTCCCTAACTCCATTTCCCCATCAAAACCCAAGAATCTAGCCCATCTGCACCCCTGTGATACTCCAGTGCTGTTGGAGTGACAGGGCTACACAACCAAAACAAGTTCCTCCCTGCACTAAGCCCAGTTTCCT
Source organism: Varanus komodoensis (assembly GCF_004798865.1). Lineage (NCBI taxonomy): Eukaryota > Metazoa > Chordata > Lepidosauria > Squamata > Varanidae > Varanus > Varanus komodoensis. Next base: position 115,241,513 of record NW_025335268.1, read on the forward strand.
ACTTAGATTAAACCAGACCAGAACACCCTCCCCATGGTTATGTTCATGCCCAGGATCCTGTTCCTACTTTGTCCTCTCAGTTTTTCTTTGAATACAATGCTTTTGAAGGGATATGCTATGGATCTGGAATTCCCAGACAACGATGTATCCAGTTGTCAGCCAACTTAGATGCATCCATTTAAGTCTGGAGACTTTGTGCCCAAGCCAGCACCTCCAGCACCTGGGAAAGATCGAAGCTGCCCTCTGCTGGGCATCATGGTACCACAAGTGTCCTGATTGCCTTATTTTGCACATTGTTGCAGGCCCTTAAAAGATTGAATGTTGGGAGGAGACAGTGGTGGGGAGTCAAAGCAGGCATTGGTGAGCTTGCCCAAGATAAGGAGCACACTGCCAGTGTGGGGACCATGACTGTGTTTGTTAAAGACAACTCTAAGTGCCTGTTGTGAACAGGGACTGTAATATGAACTGTATTTGCCATGTTGATTCAATGTAGCCAAGAGACTGCTTGTCTTAGGGTTTCAATCGGAAATTAGAGAAAGAGAGAAAATGCTAAAAATCAGTTTAGTTACCAGCATTATTTTGATGCAGTTGACCATCAGTGGCACATACGACTTTAAAATGTCACTATGAAAAGCTGGAGTCAGCGATCGTCGGTGAAGGAACCACCTGGGCCCATCTGAAACCAACAGCCCTTTCCCTAGTAAGAGAAGAAAAACCAGTCAACACTCCTTCAGTGAAGAGAGACATGTTTGGACCCTCATGAGCAGAAGATTTTAAAAGTCTGGACTAAGCCCCATCAGCTGCTATAACCGATATTTCTGTATTTTTGCAATAAATGACTGTGCACAGTGCAGAATTTGTGAGAATAAGGTTCACCATTTTGATCCTGCCTAACGTTACAGAAGATGTGATTTATTGCAATGGTCACTGTTTCTGGAGCCACAAAAGACAAGATGAGCTGGGCACCAAAGACGTGGCACCTTTGAGCTATCACAAGTTGTATGAGGGGCAGGGAGCAGCAGTGAAAGCTGGAACTCAGAACCATGTGCTCCTTGTGTCCTGCCCTGCATCCCTTAAGTTATTGACCCAAGTTGGATACAGTCTTGTCACCAGTTTAGAAGTAGGGTAAATTAGTGTGGAAGGAGGGCAGTTACCATTTTGTCTTTTGATTCAGACAGCAAACCATGTTGGGCCAGCCCTATAGATAAATCAAAGGTGGGCAGCTGCGATATGATCACATTTTAGCGAAGCTACTACATTCCAGTGATGTGTTCAAGTCCTTTGCTCCCAGTCTTGAGTCAAGTCTCGAGCCTTTACTTTCAAGTCCAAGTTGAGTCTCAAGTCATTGCAAGAAATTTTCGAGTCAAGTCTCAAGACTCTTCTCGAGTCAAGAGCCGACTTTTACAGGAAAAAGGTAGGAGGTGGTGGGATATGTGTGTGTGGGGGGGGGGATTGCAACCCTGCCCCAATGTTCCCATCTGAATTGAAGGAACTGAAGTCCTTTACTTCAACCACTATTTAGTTAAACAAAGTTGTGCTGTTATTCGAATTTATCAAGACTGCCGTTTAGAAATTGATTTTTTGACAAGCCCCCTCATGTCAAAAAGAAGAGCTGAAGCCTTCCTTCCCTTTATTGAAACCCCCTCTTCCCTATCCTGTCCGCAGCCCCTTGAAACACTCTCCCTTCTACTGCCTCTGCTGTGATCATGCCTGCCTTCCAGCCCGCCCATGGCAGATTTCTTCTGCCAAGGTAGCCCCAGGATATCCTGCTGCATGTTGGATGTGGGCACAAAGCCCTGGAGCAATGAGGTCATATAAACAGTAGAAATGTCAAGCCAAGTCAAGCTGCTCACTCATTGCTCCCAAGTCAAGTCCAAGTTGAACCACACAACTTCAGTCGGACTTGGGAGCGAATCGCTCAGCTCGAGTCCCCAACACTGCCCTATTCTTGTTCTGTTCTGAGGCTTCTTGAAGTTTGCAGGGGATGCATCTGATGGCAGTCAGTTTAAAGCAAGAAGAAAGTAAGACCTTAGATAGCTCCAAATGGGTCCTGCCAGCTGGAACGCTCTCCTACTAGAACAATAGGAGGATGCCGTCTGGCCAGGGAACTGACCCAACCTGAACCTTGTGTAGGTTGACAGGACATGTAGTGTGGCCAAGTCCACCTGTAGGAGCTGACTGGATTGGTAAGAGCTCTCACCTGCTTCTGTGGCCCAAGACCTCTGAAAGACTCAGGAGATGAGATTTCTGTTAGGGGCTTGTCCTGAAAGGCCAAGGCCAAGAGGACCTTGACTGCTCTGCCCCTGATGAAGTACCCTCTGCCTGGTTCTTTTTGGAGCTATTCAGTGCACAGTGGAAGCTCCAAAGGCCAGGGATCATGGCCATTCTCTGGCCCCCTGAGCTCACTTTCAACAGTGTGGGTAGAATACTTGCTTGCTTCCTCCCCAGAATTAAGTCCACATTAGCAACCAGTTAGGTGTGAACTTGCAAGAAGACTGTATGTGGAGGCAAACTCATTTATATATATGCAATAACAAAACATAATGCTATTTACCGATCCATGGAAGAAAGAAATTGTAGAAATCAAGTGCCTTTGAATCTGCAACCAATAAAGATGAGAACAAGCATTAAGCAATGACACATTTTTAATGTTACTGAAATAGCAGAATAGATCTCCCTTCTCCCTTTCAGTTTAGATGGTTCCTAGATAGATAAGATCAAATAGCTAACTAAAGTTCCCAACTTCTAGCAGTGCACTGCATGTTGGGTATATTAATACTCCTGGGAATGGATGTTAGGAATAATGTTAGAGAAGGTGAAAATGATTTCAAGATCCAAGACAACTTTCAGGTGAAGCAACAGATAAGGATTCTGTGACCATTGCTAGAGAGAAACAGTTTCCTTCTCACAAAGTGCCTGCAAAAACTGTTGAAGAGGTCCGATAAGCATTTCCCCAGCAACACAGAGTATTCACCCCAATACAGTTTCAGTGGCTGCCATTACTGGGCACCTGCCAAAGCCCACATTCCTATGGGGGACCTGCTGCCAATCCCTGTAGAAACCTCCTGTCCTTATCTCTCTTTCTTGTTATTCCTGCTTGCTAAACTCACCTCTCCAAAGAAGCAAGCACTGGAAGGAATAAAAAGAAGGAACAGTGACTGCTCCATGCCTTGGTCTTATCATCTTATCTGCCTCTGGGAGATAGTGTCAGCCATCTATGTGCCAGACGAGAGGCACATACATGGCCAGCGGTAAAGGGGCAAGGGGCAAGGAGCAAGAAGAGATGGGTTCACTCAGGGTTTATGTCGGAGCACTGGAGAAGGCAGAAGACACATTATTCAGCTTTAAGACTTTCATATTCCTGTTACATTAGCTAGGATCTGTGTGTGTATGTATAAAGAGAGACAGACAAAAATATAGAAGGCTTTTAATTTTGAATGTAGTCTAATAATATTTCAGTAGTACTGTGGAGGTAAGCTCCAGTGAGTTCAATAAGAATTACTGCCAGTGAATATAGGATTGATTTTTTTTGAATAAGTTTTATTCTAAATAAACCTAATACAAAGAAAAACTAACATCAGAAACATCGGACCTACTGGGTCAGCCCCCACATTTTTTCTTTTTATGTTAACATATGAACATATTTGAATCTATGTGAAGCCCCGTGTCTCTAGCCAATAGTAAAAAGAGTCCCAGGTTTGATAGAAGAGGATTGAATCTAAATAGCAGAGAACCTATAGATGGGATGTCGGGGGAAAAAGCTGTTCATCGTATCTCAGTATGAGCCATTTCTTTACCTCCTCTGCTGTATACAGCTTGGACATAATCTGGATGATAGATATTCAGGAAGCCCAAATAAGCTCCAAACCACAAGGAATGACAATAGGGATATTTGTCTGACCAGGACACCATTGTGTCCAGTTCTCCAATTCGGCGAAGCTGTAAAAATAGAAGAAAGATAAAATTATTATATCCATCTGTGTCGAGCGACTAAAGGATGTGGGGAGGGCAGGTGCTAATGACACAGAGGAAGATAATCTCTGAAACGTTACAATGCTGTGCCAAATTCCATCCATAACCAAATAAACTGTCATAATCTCATAATCATAGTTTTAAATTCTGTAGAGCCTTTCATCAGGCACAAAACTAAAGCTGGTTCTGACTTCCCAAATAATTCCTTATCTGACATAGAAACGTTAGAGTGGCCTGAATAACTTTTATAATACCACTTTATCCCCAAAAAATGCTTTGGGTTACCCAATAGCAAACATCCCAATGACCCACAGACTGCATATCCTCCTAAAATGCACCTGTATTGTTGCCAACCTAGAAACATGTTTCCATGTGGAAATAGCAGTGTGCTTAACTTATGATGCCACCAGAAAGTGAAATAAATAAGGAGCTGCCGATTCCCCACTCCCCACACCATGCACAAACACACACACACACAGACTCAAATGAGCACGAGTCATCCCAAATGATGCATCTGAACTACTGGAGACTCCCTCTACAAGCTGCTTGAGCATCATGTCTGACCACCCATCAGCAGGGTTTGTTTTCTTTAGGTTGCATTTTAAGAAGAGAGGACACAAGAAAGCAGAGTAATACACTGAAGCAAAAAAGTCTGGGGTTTGCAATAGTCTGAAGATAAAAACAGGACATGGAATGCAGACCTCAATGGCCAGCAGAAGCCAAATTGGGAAATATTAGCTGGTTGTTCAAAGCCATGAAACTTACTCTTGCTTCCCAAGGTAAGTATCTTCTCAGGGGGCAAAATGTCACCTTTGTCCATTTTTAATGCCTCTTTCATGGGCTGTCCAAAACACAAACTCCTCCAAAACACGAATGTCTGAGCATATCTCAATTTAATGGGTCCATGGCTATCATTTAATTATTGTGACACTTTGGCTGCTTGTAAAAATGCTTATTCCAAAATACAATAATAATCATTTCTCAGTGAACGCATCCATGTGATTGCTCTCTACAGTGTGACATTTTAGTTGTTCCTAGCAAAACAACTTTGGCTTTTAGATTTTTTTAAACAGACCATCATGTTTGTCTACAATTTTGACTATTATAGAGGATTTAATTTATTTCAGTCTAGTTATGCTAGACTAACAGAAACAAAATATAATGCAGCAGAGTGGGATGGAAGGCATTGTGTCTTTTTCTGCAAATGATTCATTCCTGGAAATAAGTCTTACAATAAACTGTTTGTTGCATTCTTATGGGTGCATGGGTTGTCATGAGTACTAAACTAAAATAATGTCTGGCCCCAAAAACCTGCAACATTCACCCAATTGTCACATGACTAAGGTGATGCAATTTCTATGCAGAAGATAGGCACTTTCTGCATGTCTCCTGCCTGCCAATGCTATACTTTTTATCACTTCCCACCATCTTCCTTCATAGGGATTCTCCTCATCCCGTACTCCAGTACACAAATCTTGGCACCATCAGGTTTTAATTGCCCTTAGCTACTCACACCATCATTACTCAGTAAGAGCCTACCCCCCCTCCCAGCAAGAACTGCAACAACTCCACACTCAGGACAAGTTACTTTGTGAATTAACACTTTGAGGAAGCTGCACCCTCTAGGAATTGTTGGCTTTCAACTTCTATCAGCCCTGGCCAACATGAGCAGTGCTTAGGAATGACAGGAGTCATGGTCCAAAGCCATCTTGGAGGATCACTGGTTTTCCACCACTGCTTTAATATTCATTCTTCTAAGATCCCAATCTATTGGCTTGAGGAAGGCTTACCACAGTGGTGTGGCCATAACACCAATGCTCTGGGAGGCCCGGGAAGCTCTCCAGAGATCTGAGCAGCTTCAGCCTCTTTTGGAGCAGCTGGATGACTTTCAGGAGCACGCTGGTGAGGCAGAAGGCAGCAGCTGTGTAAAAAAGCAGGTACAGCTTCTTCACATCCGGCAGCCCAGACAAGGCACTGTGCACTTTGCTTGGCACGTCGTTCACTTCCCTTGCAGCAATTGCTGGGTGCTTCTGTTTAAGTGTGGTGGTCACTCGTATTCATTCCTTACGTGAAACTGATTAGTGGTCACACCACTCTCATATTTCAGCATAAGGAAACGAGGGTAGCACAAAGGCTGCATTCCTTTGAGTGTATACTTTTATCAGCAGAATCCAGCTGTATTCCAGATCTCATATTTAATCAGTAGCATGCCCACTCAATGGTTCTGCCAGGATGATAAGGTCTGAAATAGCAGCCATAGAATCAGAGAAGAGCTAACCGCAGCATATTTGTGTTTGCTCTTGGGACTCTTGCTGGTAGGTACTGTGATATGAGGCAGTGCTTCTCTCCTAGTGCAGAGGAGGGTCGTGCTGAAGGCTTCAGGAGAGAAATTGCTGAAACTGGCTCTGATCGGTTGCACTGTCGCTGTTCACTAAGCTCCCCTGTACTCCATGTTGAACGTATCACACTGTTCAAGCACATTCCCTAACATCAGGCCTGTGCATGTTTAATCAGAAGAAAGGCCCTCTGAACTCATCAAGGCTTATGGAACTGTGCTTAGAACTGCCAAGGCATTTAGGGCTTTCAAACCCTCTGTTGGAAGTGTGCCTGGAAACAGATAAGTAATTAAAGCCACTCCTTACAAACCAGCACGCTATGTGCCAGGTCACCATTATTAGCTTGGTTTCTGCATTTTCTATCACTGGAGTTTCCAAGAAGTCTTCAAAGGTGGCCCGGTATTTGTGCCTTGTGCTCTGACTTGGAGGATGCCATGCCATGGATAATTGTGTCCCAGCTATCTCTGAATTGGGTCATCACAGAGGACAGTGCAGTGCACAAGCTAGTAAAAAGAACTGCATGGCATGGAAGCTACTTCCACCTCCTGTGGTGGTGCTACAGTCCAAGTGAATTGCAAAAGCAGAACTGCATATTTCTTTTATTCCAGGGTATAGTGCTGGGAAAATTTAGATAAATCCTGGCAGAAAAACGTTGCTTATATGTGACTTTGTGTTATAAAATTGAACCTCTTTCACAAAAGCACCGGATTTCCAAGCCAAGTCACTGTTTAATATTGCTGTTGCCTTAAGAAAATGGCATTCTTAGCTAGACTGAGAAGCCTCACTATTAGTGAGGAAATATATCAGCTATGAAAAAACTGAGATAATGGTGTTCAATTGTTTCTGAATGGGCCCACCTAAACAGAGGCAAGCTCTGGCTGAGTTTAAGTTGCCAAACCAGACTTCCTAAATGCTTCCTCCATCAGACACATTTGCATGTGTAAACAGACTGACTGGGCTGACCTGAACTGTCAAGAATTTGCTAGATAGACTGACCTATCAATACAGCAATCAGTAATGTTTTCCATACTATTGTTACTAGTATTTCTGATCAGTTTAGAACATTATGTCATGCCTAAAGGCATCAGGATGCTATTGTACTAAGTTTATCTGGAAACTTAACACTCTGTATTGGTGTACATGTGTGTCTAACTCTGTGCAGTATGTCTACATGTTTGTATGTCTATGGTTTTTATAAGTATTTGTAGTTTGTTTAGCTTTTTATTAGAGTAAGCAAAGTATGTAAATAAATTAATTTTCATTTTTTAACTACCCAGAGAACTTTGACTGTTGGACCGTATAGAAATAGAATGAATGTGTGCATACATTTTACTTGCAAAGGAGGACACCTGTGTTGTTTTTAGGACGATTTTGCAGAATTGCCTCCTGCCATTAGGCAGCAAAGTATCTGAAGATGCAGGTTACAAGTATGTTGTGGGGAGGGGGGTCTCCTTGGACAGGTGTCCTAACAAAAGGGTGCAGTACTGAACCTTTGCACTTTCAAAAGCAGGAACGATTCCTTTACAAAGTCTCCTAGGGCAGGGTAGGGCAGGTGGAGATGGAGAAATGCTGAAGGCAAACAGAGAACTTCTGTTTCACTCATTCTTCTGGTTATCAGCTCCCTTATGAACACACCAAGGGCAAGGCAAAGGCAAAGGCAAGGGCAAGGGCAAGGGCAAGGGCAAGGGCAAGGGCAAGGGCAAGGCAGGTAGAAACAACCATGTCCTGATGGCAGACAGAATCTCCTGCTTTTCAACACCTTCCTACCTTTTACCTGATGGTAAGTGACCGCAGGTACCATTTTTGACATGGGGGTCCATTGCATTGCCACAGGCGCTGTCCCATGCTAAAAATGAGCGGGTTTCTCTTCAGTGATAGTCCTACTTAGATTATACTCATTGAAACAAATGGACAAGATAGGCAAACTTTGAAGACCATTGTATTGTTGGTCATACTCTACATGCAGCTGGTTCACATGCTACCTACCAGCCACCCTGCAAAATTAATTGGTGAAAGCATGACCTAGTGGCCACACTGCAGAATAGCACATGTGGCAGCCTCCTAGAACAATCCCAAGATGTTCCAGAGCCATAAGAACATAAGATAGGCCATGCTGGATCAGAACAAAGGTCCATCTTGTCTATACACAGCGGAAAACCAGCTGGCCACAGGATCCCTCCTGCAGGAAGGGTGCACGACCTCCTCCTGCCCAAGCTCCTCAGCAACTGGGGTATGCAGACATGCCAGCTCTGATAAAGGAGGCAGCACATAGCCAACAAGGCTGGCAGCCACTGAGAGCCTCTTCCTCCATGGATCTGTCCAATCTCTTTTTAAAGCCATCCAATTTGGTGACTGTCCCACTTCCCATAGCAGCAAATTCCATAGTTTAACTATATGTTGATTAGCATAGCTTAACTATATGCTGAAGCAGCTTTGAATGCCAACCTCCCAGCACTTTGGACTCCATTCTTAGCCTATTTTCATCTCCATATCACATGTATGCAACTCCTTGGACCTTTCTACTTGACCTAGGCACTTTCTAGCACAAGCAAGGGACTGACTTGTTATGTAAAAGGTATCACAACTAGCTCAGGTTTTTGAAAAATCAGTCAAAACTGGTTGGAAGGTTTGGTTTGGGAACAGCTGTTATGCAAGCTTTCTTGGAGGCTCCTGCCAAATCAAAGGTTAATAAACAAATAACCAAGACAAATCTAAAGTGTCATACCAAAGATGCTTTTATTCAGGTTCATTAAAGTGGAGAAGTACATAGTTCACAATTTGATCCTCTTAAATGTTACTGAACAATCATTTTTTATCAGTTAAGAACAACATTATTTTCAAGAAGTGATCTCAGATTCTTAAGATATCTTGCCAATGCAAGGTGAAAGAGCTTATATAAAATGTACAGCACGTATCCAAGAGGAGTGAAGGTATGTGCAAATATTATTTTATTCCTTTGTGACTAGCAAGCACTAATATCAACCATGCATTGAACTGTGTAATGTGTACTTGGCAATCCCCATACCTTGAGGTGTACACAGTCATGACGCAAATATTATGGCTAGCCAAAACAGACTACAAACCTTTATGTATTTACTTAGGCATACCTGTGAATAGGATTAGCTGCTAAGAGCTTTTTTAATGAGGTTGCTAAACTGCTATTATCTGGTTTCAGCTTTGTTGCAGAACTGAGATCTGAGCACAAATGAGGAGCATTTCCTTTTCTGCTACATAACCCCTAGTGATGGTGTGGTATAGTAACATAGCACCTGCATCCCTAACAGAGCACACACATGTTCAAATAGCATCTTTCATTTTCACAATGAAATGCTGCATTTTCTCTCCTCTAAGAAACCTTGCCAAATGTCCTTCTTAGACACAGAAATGGAATGGCTACAAAATTGGGTGGATTCACACATCACCACAACCCATTATTGTAAATTGCCCCAATGGGTTGCCCCAAGTTCCATGCAGCCACAACTCATAAGCAGCCACAACTTAGTCAGTGCTCTGGCAAGAGAGGCTGAAGTATTCTGAGCAGAGAGCAGCTTCGAGGCTGGGTGCCCTCATACCCTGAGGGAGCAGAGGAACAGCCAGGCCAGGCTAAAAATCCAGAAGGGACGAGCAAGCAGCAAGCTGCCCAGATGGGAAACTGCAGAAGGGTTTTGAAAGGGCAAAAGACGAGGCAGGCAGATGAAACCTGCTTGAGTGCTTTGGGGCACTCAAGCCAGATTTGAGCTGTTGCTCCACAAAGGCATCCAGGATCCATCATTACCCTTAGAGAAAGTGATCTTCCTTGTTGTAACAGATGCACCCCCACCTTTTTTTTAGCCACAGGGTTGCTTCCCAGCTCTGTGGTGTAGGAAGACATCCCGTCCAGTTTCAAGGTAGGAACACTGAGAGTTCTGACCATGGTCAAGTTTGGCCTTGCTGTTTGGAGCACCTTAAAATTTTATCCGAGGGAAGTCCCTCCTCATGCCCCTTTTCTTTAATACTGGTTTACTCAAAGTCTCTTGCATGTGCAAACAAGCCAGTGGCGGGAGCAAGAAGCAGCTGGGCACAGTGCTCAGTCGGGGGCTGCATGCCACACCTGGTTCTCCCACCACTCCCTTTTCTCATCTGGGGGGGGGGACCAGGGCTGCCTCCCCCTCATCACTGCTACCCAGCTGCTTCTCGGCCCTGCTGCAGGCTCGTTCGTGCAGCTTGCAAGCACAGCTCCCAACCAGGCACTCTTGCCAGCTGCTTCTCACCCAGCTGCACAAACAAGAGGGGCAGCACGGGGGATTGCTGCTGCATGCGCCCCCCACTCAGCACCTCCGCTCAGCAGGTTCTCCTGCTCATGTAGGAGTGACAGCGGGGGAATTGACTGGGCAGTGCCACTCTTCCCATCGCGCCAGACAGGTGCGCCTCTGGGACTTGTGCCAAAGGGCAGCGGTCAGTGGCACCCTTTGCTCCATGATTCAGGACTCAGTACCATACCAAGCTGTGCATTCCGGTTCAGATGATCCAGCAGACCAAAACTACCATCGCTTATTGGGTTGTACACACCCACTCCTCTGCATTGGAGAAAGGCAGAAGCAGTTGTGATTTTATTTTAGTGCATTACGTGATGAAAGTCACCTTGAGGATATAAATCAAATGCATAAATTAGCGAGCAAGAGAGTATGGGAAGGAATTTGGGGCAGAGCTTGTCATTCCCTGAGCTGCATTACACTGTTTTATTTCCACTACTTAATGGCCATCTTGTAAAAATGCAGGAGAAAGTAGTGTGAGTAAAGGCAAATGCAATGTACAGAGGTCCTCAGGTTGCTGAAACTACCACACAGCTCTCCTGCCTGCTCTTTAAAGCTTTAATGGAAGCTGCCCCGAAAAGAAATACTTTCTGATTGGTATTCTATGATTTCAAAGTCCCTGCAGAATCACATGAATCTAAGCTCTCCTTTCTCTCAGCAAAACCTGCCCTTTCAGATTCACAGTATTTTCTTCAAGCAAAGGTGTATCCCATTGTGAGAGCGCAGGACAAGCTGAGGGATGGGGACGGGTGGGGGCTTAGAAGGATCAGGCAAAAGCTCAAATCGACGCAGAGTCAAGGCAAGGGCCACTTTCAACTCGTTCATGGCAAACTGCTGTCCGATGCAGTTCCTGAAAGGAGAAAGGGGGCTGGTCATTCAAGGCAACCAGAATCACTTGCTTGGAGAATCACTCTCAGCCCCTTAAGCTCCCATTGCATCTGCTTCCACCATCATGAGCAGTCTTTCGAGATTACTCCTCAATTTTCCCTAGATATATCCACTACAGTATTGTTAATATTACTTGGAATACAACCCTAACTCCATAGACTTTTGTTTTTTATGTTTTACTGTATTTTACTGTTGTTTTTAATATATAAAATTATATTATATATAATATATAAAATGTTATTGTTTTTATTATGTTTTATTGTGTTTTTATCTTGTGTTGTGAGCTGCCCAGATGAGCTATGGCACAATTGGGTGGCATACAATTTTTTTCAATCAATCAATCAATCAATCAATCAATCAATCAATCCAGCTTTATAGTACTTAGAATTAAATGCCTCCCAAACCATTCTGTACCCATTTTTACAGTAGATCCTGCTTAATAAATATTTATTCTTAGAAACAATCCTTCCTTCCTTTGAGTGAAAAATATGAAGTTTTTCTTTTTTATTATTATAAATCCTTTCTTGACTCAATTATAGGAATTTAGGCAATCTGTATTTTGCCCTCATGATCTGAGCCAGTCCGGACTATTTCAAAATCTTTGTTAACATGGTATATTGGTTGGTCCCAAAGGTCACAAAAGTTGGCAAGCTTTCAGGGGCAGCAGAAGACATGAGGCAGATGATGTTGAAATCATTGATTTTGACAGTTTGATTTTCCACCGGAGGGATTTAGGGTTGCTCACTCATGGAAACCTTTGGACTCTATATGGCATTGTCATCATCCAGGGCTGCTCCTGCATTTACAAAACTTTTCCATTAGTCATCATATGGCCAGCACTGGATACAAAGCCATGACTCTAAGTGCCAAATTCCATTTCAGAGGTGCTGACAGTGCTGGGTGAAGTCCAAGGCAAAAGGAACGGCTAACATACAGAAAATGGAAGCCTAGTTTCTCTTAAAAGTCTTACTTCCAGGAACTAAGCCTCAGGTAACACATTTCAGTCTTTAGCATGCAGGAGGGAAAGGTATAAAAGCTAAAAAGGTACTTTGGACACCCAAAGTACCTCTGCAAAAGCTCTTGGCTCAGTGAAAGCTCTTTTAACTCATGCTTGCGTATTAGGAAAAATTGAATGGATGACCTGGCTTTACTTGTCCATACACATCAGCCATGCTTCCTTTGTTTTGTCTCTGACTTGGCAAGGTCAGGACATTCATATCTAGACAAAGATAATCTTGGCCAATCAACTGTTCTAATTTACTTCTATACTATATAAACTTCACCTTGGTCCAGCAGAGAAAGGCAGGAAGGCATGAGAGTTTCTGCTGGATATCTTCTCAGGGGTAAACCTCTGAGGATCAAAGACCTAGAATAAAAGGATTGTTTAATTATTTTTAAAACATACTTGGCCAAAAGTATAATAGTAAAGAGATACAGAGGTATTCTGTTTCTTCAGCTACTTTACGGTCTTTTTGAAACTGCCAATTGATTTTGATATTTATCTTAAATGCTATAAAAACAGCCAACTGTGTTAATCATTTATCACTTTTCTTATTCCTGAATCTGCCTTATACCAAGTAGCACATTAGCCTATCTCAGTATTATCAACACAGACTTTTCCAAGTAGGCGCCTTCCAGATGTGTTGGACTTCGCTGTCCATTATTCACAACCATGTTGCCAGCTGCTCATGACTGAGAGTGTGAGTCCAACACATTTGCAGCTTGAGGAGGGCTGCTTCAGAGCAACTGACAGTGGCCCTCCAGGGTTTTGGACAAGAGTCCTTTCCAGCCCTACTTGGGGATGCTCGGCATCAAATTCAGTTTTTCTTGTGTGTAAGGCATGTGCTGTTCCACTGAGCTGTGGCTCTTCCCAAAATACATGGGGTTGCCCTTGAAGATGGTCCAGATACTTCAACTGGTTCCAAACAGAGCTGCCAGGATAGTAACAGGGACCAGCAGGTATTCACATATAATGCAGATCCTCTTATCACCTACACTGGCTACCAACTGAAATCCAGGCCCAATTTAAGGTGCTGGTGATGACCTATAAAGCCCTAAATGGCTTGGGTCCTGGATAACTGAAGGAATGCCTTCTCCCCTATGTGCCCTTCTGCCCCTTGAGATCTGAGGCAGAGGCCCTCCTCCAGGAGCCAACCTTGAAAGAAATCAAGAGGGTGACTACCCAGAGGAGCGCTTTCTCTGTGGTGGCACCCCGATTGCGGAACATGCTCCCCAGAGATGTTTGCTTGGTGCCAATGCTTCTTTCCTTTTGGTGTCAGGTGAAAAGCTTTTTATTCTCCCAGTATTTTAATTGTTAAACTGCTTTAATTAGTGGTTTTATTTTAACATCAGATGCTGTGCAACTGTTACTCTTATTTCTATTTTATTGTATTAACTTGTTGTAAACTGTCCCCAGACATCTGTGATGGGACAGTATGGAAAATTTTTAAATAAATAAATAAAATTTTAAAAATAGAACAGCACTATTGTGATTTTCATTGCAGACAGTAATGCAGAATTGAATAATTTGTTTAAAGCTGTCCTAGCCCACTTAATACTTTGCAAAAAAAAAATCTTGTTTTTAAAATAATTTTTATCAACAAACAAAATGAAAGCAAACAGACGCCAAACATGAAATAACCTATCAACCATGGCATAGAACAATACAGGTATATTAAATGGTAGCAGTACACTTTCTCTGGAGTGTCTACCAGTCTTGATTTAGCTAGGGAATATTGAGTACGTCTTTCCAGATGTGATTGCGAGCTCACCCACCGCTCCCAACATTCTGGTGGCTAAAGAAACCCAAGGTTGCCAGCACACCTAGAAATAATTGTAGGTGGCCTTCTTGCAGACAACCCTGAGCATTTTGCTTAATTTTCCTAGTAAGACAATATCCCAAATTCCCCTTTGCCAACTTTCAGTTGATGGTTCATAAGTAGATTTCCAGACTGATGTAATTTCCATTCTTCCTGTAGTCCAGAAGAATGTTAATCAATCCTTATGCAGTGTTTTTTCACCCATAGAGAGTACTGTTCTTAATAGATGTTCTAATCTGTAACTTTTGTTGCCATCTGAAAAATCCTGTGAGTAAAGGCAAATGCAATGTATGTTTAAGTGTCCTTCTGAGCAAAGCCTCTCCAGCAAGGGAGCTGCTCTCCTTATAAAAAAAAAAGCTGATATTTACTGGTCTGAGATTCCACCTACATATTGTTTTCATGGAATGTTCCCTCAGCTAAGATAAAATTGATTTGTAAGGGAATGTAGCCCTCAATGAATTTCACTAACCATCTTCACTGGTGATATTTAAATACATCTGCCTTACACCATTTGTGTTTCCCATTGATATTTCTATAGCCATATTGTATATTTGTGACATAATACCTTTTGCCTTAATATCTCTCAGTAAGAGTTTAAACTTGGTTAGAAGTTTTTTTGTGAGCCGCCCCGAGGCTTTGTTGCAATGGGGGTGGCATAGAAATGTTTTAAATAAATAAACAAATAAATACCACTGGTCTTTTCAGGAATCAAGGTAAAATATGTAATGTGAACTGACTGGGAACAGTTAGCTTTGATTTCCCACAATCGTACTTTTAATTGAGATCCACTTTCTGGTTCTGTGTCATTAAACAGATATTTCACTGTGTGCAACTCCTGTAATTCCTTGTTTTGCTCTATATTGAGTTCTACCTTTTTCCCCGCACTGAAATTTCAGGATCTGGGGCTCCCTCTCATGGCCACCACAGAATGTGCAGGATTGGGCCTAAGCCCAGCTGCAGCTTTCAGCCTCCTGGTGAGCACCATCTGGGAGACCTGGAGGAAGAGCTATGGAAGAGCAAGCTCTCCTTGCACCTGCTGCTTCAGCACACGGATTGTGCTCGCCATAGCATGTCTCGGCTCCTGCGTCTTGCCTGACCCTTGCCTGATCCAGTTCCCACTTTGCCTCACTGGCTGCATCTCCTGCCTAGGTTACTCCGCAGCAGACACCTGCCCTCTGTCCTGATTGCAGCCGTGCTCCCTGCCCTGCCGCGCACCCTGTTCCCTTTCCCCTTTGCCAAGTCTCCTGCTGCCACACTCTGGACCTTGACGTGATCAGGGCTCAAAGGCCCCAAAACACTTGGACTGGGCCCTTTCAATACTGAAGCTGACACCCCATCTTGATCCTCCCAGTAAGACTTCTTTAACTGCCTCATTAGTGAACCATGCAGCGATAACTCTTGGCATGCTCCTGTTGCCAGTTTAACTCACAGAAATCTGTGAGCTTCCGCTTCATCCCTTATTTCTACATTTACTTTGGGGGAAGTTTTGCTGGCCAGATTGCTTAGAATCCCACCACAGCTTGGCTTTTGACAGATTCCCAGATCCCTCAGAAGTGTCCTGTGACTTTCCAGGTGCTCCACTTTTCCCTACAATTCAGTATTAGGGAATAATAGCTTTACACTTGGTTATTGTTGTTGTTGTTGTTGTTTTGCTAGACCTAAGCCCAGAGCTGCACTTGCTGGTTTTCCAACCTCTTTCAATGGTTAGAGACCTCATTTATTTGCATTGCCCTGATCTTATAGTAGTAGGCCATCCTTTCCTCAGTCCTCTTTATTGTTCTGCATTGTCTGCAACTGGGACCTCATGATTAAGCCCTATTATTGGACAGCTGGCTTCCTCAGATCCGGCGCTTTCTAAAGATAACCTATTTTTCACCTCCACGGGTGACAGAAAGGCTCCCTGGCATTCCAGCAAACGTCACCTAGTCTTCTTGTTACTCAAACATTAATTTTGTTCAGCTATTGTGCTAGAATAAATTATATTGTGCACCAGAGGATCAAAATATGGGGTTAAGCTGCCATATCAGTATTAAGATATAATCTCTCCTCTTCCCTTGCAAAAACCTGAACTGGGTATTGCTTGACAATGATGGTCTTTCAGCCTCCCCTTTTAACTTTTATGGGGAAGTGTTTGCAGAATTTCTAAGTGCCATCTAGATTTTGGAAGGTGGCATCCTGAATGGTCACATGGCAATGTGCATTAATAGCCAGCAATGACTTGGCTCTTGCAAACAGAAAGTACGCTGCTATCTTATGAGACAGTAGTTAGAATGTCAAAATATCATACCTTTGGATTTTCCCATATGCTTGGATTCCTGTGCATGAGAAAAATACTCACTGCAACCCAAAAACCTGAAAGGCAATCAGTGAGGACAAAGAGTAAGTGGTGTGCCTTGATTTGTCACCAACAGCTGCCAAAGACCTAGGCTCTCAGGACTTGGTCCAATCACATAAGGAGACCAAGACTTGGGCTAAAGCTGCAGTCCTGCATATACATACGTGCAACTTAGCCTCCCTAAATGCAGTAAGACTAATTGTTGTACAAATACGCATAGGATTGCACTGTAAGAGAGGCTTGAAATATCTGAGTTCCAGTTTCTTGACCTTGAATAACTGAATGACCTTGAACGAACTTCCTGAACGAATGGAGCAAAGGGTTTTTGCCGCAATCCATGAGTTACGTCCCTTGCAGTAGACTTAGTTGTATCCATAGAACCACTGCAGGGTTAGCAGGAACACAAGGCGTGCCTTGCTGGAGCAGACCAAAAGCGTAGCTGGTCAGACATTCTATTCCCACTGTGACCTTCCAGGAGCACCAGTAGGAAGCCCCCACCAGACATGACTGTGAGAGTATTTATTTATTTAAAACTTTTACATCCTGTCCTACATGAGAAAAACGTCCCAGGACAGCTTACAAAATTATAATTACCCTTCACATGAGTTCCCCAGCAACTGGTATTAAGAGGCATACTGCCGCTAAGACAGCCGACATGTCTAGTAGCCATTTGCAGACAAGTAGACAAACAGAAACACATCCCAACACAGAAGCAAGAAACAATAAAACAATAAGGAAACCTTTGAAGACGAAAAATATTCCAAAAGGCTATAATGTTACATTATAGCTATAATGTAGCTATGGCTATAATGTGACACTGGCTACAAATGCAGTCATCAAGCTATAGATGAGAGAGAAATCAGGTTGCACAATCATATTATTCAAGTACCAGAAATTCCCAAACATATTTTGACCATAGGTCTTCTTCAGGGGTCTAACATGTAAAATGATATCTGAAAAGCAATATAGAAAAACTTGCACACGCGCGCACACACACACACACAATTCAAGCTTCTCTGACAATATAGAACCCTGCAGTATCTCCACCTGCAATTATATAAAAAAGTAATCTTTAAAAACCTGCTTCCCAAAACTTGCAACATTTTCCACTGAATGTCCAAGAAATTCTTGAACATGGGACTGTACACTAATTGTGCCCAAAAGATGAAATTGTGATTATTATCTTGTAAGCTAGGCTTATAAATTGATACCTCTCCGTCATTGCTGCTTCCTACAAGAACTGTTGCAGCCAAAGTTTTCCTCCACCGTCTCATTATCTCCTGGCATTTAAATCTTGGGGAGCAGAAGCTATGCATGTGCCTCACTTTAGGAGATAGAAAAACTTTATTTTTGTATTTTATTGTATTTTATTTTATGCTGTGAGCCGCCCCAAGGCTTCGGCAAGGGGCGGCATAGAAATGTTTTAATTAATTAATTAATTAATTAAGTTTAGGAACTCCTCTATGAGGGATTTTTAAAAACAATGTTAACAGTATACCAGCTGATGAAGACAGCTCAAAAACTTGCACATTTTTGTATGACCCTGATTTGTTCTGACGTAATACTCTTATCTTGAATTATGATTTTTTTTTGATATGGCCAAAAAAGCTCTTTGCTTTTTCTCCCCAGTGTATTAATAGCTGTAAAAACTCTAGGTAATTGCAATAACTGGCAAAATGAGCCAACCAATACCTCACTGGAAGATATGCTGATCACTTGAGTGCCTGCAGCTATTTTTCTCTCCTTTCCCCCTTTTTCTTTAAATCTCTTATATCTTTTTATATATTTCCAGCCTGACTGTCCTTTAGAGCAACAGTACTCTCACTCATCAGAAGGAGGGGTCCACCACCTTCTTTAGGCTAAATCTCACCATTTTTATTAGCAATTTACATTTCCCCCATCTGTACCAAGAAAATCTGAAACTTCTGGAAAAGTATATTTGAGTGAAGAAAATATATTCCCTCATTCACAGTGGGAACATGCAAAATGAGACGGTCTTGAATGTTTGTCTGGAAATAAGTTGAATTCCATGGTGTTCTGGATTAAAGTTTTAATGGCCACTTGCTCTCCATCTTACCAAGGCACGGAAGGCACAGGCCTGCTGTGACCTATTTGCTGAGCACAGAAGAGAGACTCAGATGCCCCTAATTTTGCTGTTTGGTGAGTAGGTGTGCTCCGATCACCATTTCATCAGATGCTGAATGAGTGGCAATTACTGACCTGATGGACAAGATGCTTGGGGGAATGTGCATCTGAATGACAGTTGCTCAATCTTTGCCCATCTTGGCTTATAACCCCTTGTCAAGGAAGGGATGAGTGGCTAGCTAATATCTCCTTGTGAATAGGTTGATCTTGACTATCAAGAGACAGTCTTCTGCCACCAGGAGTTTAATTCCAGTCTTATTAACTTCTCCCACTGTTTTGTGCCCACATTGGACTATGTAGTCCTGAGGATGAGACACTAATATTCAAACAGCCTATGGCTCTGGATTAACAATAAACAAAATAAAATTTGTACAAGCAGCGTATTGCTTTCAAGATGTTCTGTAACGTATTTCCTTAAGTGTATATTAACTTCTGACCGAGGTATAGCACTCGTTCCCTTCACAAACACTCTTTGCTCTCAATTCCTCCTCTCCCTTCTGAATGTACTTTGACCACTTTATACTGTTTATCTCAGTTTACTCTTTCTCTCACACACACCCTCATAATGCTTGACAGTATTAGATCTTGACTCTCCCCAGTCACTAATGTCCTCTGAGTGTTTTACTTCCTTCCCTTTTCTTCTGAATCTTAAATGTCTTTCACAGCACTAAAGGGATCCTAACAACTGCCACTTCAGATTCTGCAGACCACTGACTGACTACAACTGCCTACTAACTGCTGACAGACCGACAGTATCTATTTCATTCTCCTCACACACTTCCACACTCCGTCCATGCACTCTCAGTCTCCAACCAGTCACCTCACTCACTCAGAACCCTCTTTTACCCCTTTGCTCTTCTGAAACTCACCGCCATTTAAAAGAACACGCTCATAACACTTCAAATCATTACAGTTGCTGACTACCCTATTTACATAGCTTTATATGCAATTTCTTTTCAATTTTTTAGTGACTCCCCAGGGTATGGTAGAACTGAACGGGAAGGAATAACCCTGCTTAAAATAAATAATACAGTAATTGCAGGCATTTACACACGTGTGAGTTCTAATAAATGATGTGTTTCATCTCTGTCTAAACAGACGTACTGTCTTACGAGGGTAGAATGGAATGAAGCAAACCTTCAGGTAAAGTCCGTCCATCAAAAAAGGTAATAGGTTTGCTGAGCACTCGGGCCACGCCTGGTACTGGAGGGTAAAGGCGGAGGCTCTCTTTAATGCATAACGTGCAGTACGTCATCTTGTTAAGATCGTCCCTGGAAAAATTAAATACAGAGTGAGCCAATAAGAGGAGACATTTCCACAAAGCCTGCCCAGATCATGGGCTGGCTGCATGTACCTCAGACAGGCTAATCTTTTAGTCCCACAATGCACCAGTATAATATAGTTGAAGTCCCATACTCCCCAAAGAGCAAGAACACAATCACTGCAGTAGACCCTAAACTAATATAACATCATCAAAAGCCACTCATTCACCACCCACAAATCACATCACTCACGGCCTTAACCCATTCATGGAAAGAACTACTTGATGCCAGTACTTCTGGCAGAAATAGATGATCATAAAACCGTAACTGCTGCAGAACACTAGGCACTAATCAACAGCAAAATATACAACACTCACTTCCCAATGCAAAGTTTCCAGAGTTCTCATAGATAGGAGTCATTTGCTTGATGTTATATACTTGGATTTCCAAAAACTCCAGAGTAAAGATAACCGTCATGGAATGATAAGCAGATAATTTCATGGATTAGCTACCAATTAAAATGGCCACGCTAGCCACAATGGCTATGTACCATAAGCTCTTAAATATTGCTTTGCTGTGATACAAAATGGCTAGAAGAAGCCTGTGACTGGATTGGCGCAATATGACAATCCAGCATGAGCAGCCTGCCATGGTGAGTTGTTGTGCCATCTGAAGCTCAAACACTTTCCATGGGTAGCTTATTTTGTGGGGCAAAGCCACACAGAAAAGCCACAGCTTGGTGGGGCTGTGGTGTTATGCGAACCAAGGAGACCGATTTTGTTAGTTGCCACTGTCAGCTGCCCTGACACTCCTTGCCCTTGTCTATAATTGTTCACTGCCGCAAAAAGGCACACCTGCATTGTAAATTGTCATCGTCATCCTTGGACAGGCGCACACTCACAGCTATCAAGTCTGGGTATTAACAAGATGGAGTTGCCTGCTCATCAGTCTGCACACGGTTGCAAAGGACCAGGGGACAAATAACAATAGAAGGATGGACAATGCCAGCAGCACAAGTCAGCAGTGCTGAAAAGGTGGGAAGGGGGATAGGCCACCCAATGGGCGGGTGGGCAGCAGAGGGGCAATGGGGAGCAGTGCCAGCAGAGGACCCTGGTAAAGGGCAGCAACAGGTAATTCTCATAGAAAACCTCTTTGAGGTCAAAGATCAGCCAAGCGCTCGTGAAGGTGACATCAGGCATGCCCTGGTGGCTTGAGATGGGCCAGTGTGTGTCTCCTCCTAGCACAGTGTTGTCCCTCAGCAAGCCCTTGTTTCCTTGAGAAAACGTATGCTTTCTGCTACAGTCACACCATGATAGAGAAATGATTCATGGACGCTCACCACTGGATGGTGTCACAGTCTCCTAAAATGCCTTTTATCTCTTCCCTGCATTTCTGCTGATGCTCCGGGTTCTGTGCAAGGCAATAGAACAGCCAGGAGATCCCACTGGCCGTAGTGTCATGACCTTCAAACATGAAAGTGTCCACCTCAGCACGAAGGTCTTCATCAGATAGACCAACTCCATTTTCATCCTAAACATACATAAACTTCACTAGTCATAAGATTTTATCTCATAAGCCATTGTTCTGTGATCTGGTTCACACATTCAAAATTGCTCACTGTGAGCTGTTTAAGACACAGAGACCCATGGGGTTTGCCAGCCAGCATTCTGAATACCCAAGTCCTTCCTGGGTATTGCCATGTCATCTGACCCCAGCCACCATAGGTTATGCAATGTTTAAACAACCCTCACATAAGCCATGGTCTGTTGGAGGGTTATGTGAGGCTGTTAAACATAACATAACTGACAGTGGCTGGGTTCAGACAATATAACTACCCTCAAGCAGAGTTTGCATCTCCAAATGTCAGCTAGCCATGGCTCACTGTGACCTAAACAACCCACAATGGGCTGTTCTGATTGTGAAAACTGGTCCTGAACCTCACTGCCGCATCGCACAATCATACTGAAGCAAGTATCAGCATCACTGCATGATCAACACTCTTTTGCCCTGGCTGCAACAGAATGGGATGCTGATTCTTATCGTGAAGGTTCCTCCACAGAAGGTTCCGCACATGGAAGCACCCAGCAGTGGATTATCTCGTCTTCTAGCACTGCTCCGTGCCTTCTGTGCCAAACAAGAGAACACAGAACTAGAGCAACTTGAATAGAAAACCCCTTTGATGTGAAACCATAACATAAACATGTTATCATTTTATCTTCCTTGGTGATAAAGGGAAGCCAGTACTAATGTTGTCTCTCTCCCCTTCCAAAAAATTAGTAAGTGAGCTGTTTTTCTCCATCACTTGGAGCTTCCGGACACTCAAGGGAAACCTCAAAGATGGTAATCCAGACTTGAAATTACAGAAATATGAATTAAAGTGGGAAGGTCCTTACTTGATTTAGGAAGGGCAACGGGTCATTTCGAAATCATTGTCACAATCAGCATAATAGATTTAGTCATGGAATTAGTCTCTTACTTTGTGCCAAATACTTACTCTGGCACAGAGAAGGATGTCAAGAAAATCCAGCTGACGTTTCTTCTGAATCTTCTGGAGTTCTTCTTCATTCTGCAGAGATTTCTTCCTCTCTTTAATTATCATATCTGGCATAAGAGTTACACATAAATTAGCACCAAATTAATAGGTACTGTATTTTGCAGGACAATATAAAACATATGAGATGTTGTAGGATAAACTGTATCAGAAAGGATTCATACATAAAATCATTATGACATTTTATAACATTTTGTTAGGTGACTATCAGCAACAATCACTCACACTGGTTCCATAAAAAGTTGAACTTTGGATCTGTATAAATTAAGGATATCCAGCAGACAAAAATATACTTGCTTTGTATGACTTATAAACACATTTTAATATCTATTTTCTGCACTATGGTACTTCTTGAATGCCATGTAGATTATTACATTTAACATTTCTGCATTATTATGAATAATGTCTTCATTATTTCCACTGTTCTTTTGAATGCCCTGTCACAATTGAAGTTCTGAGGAAGTACTTTTTAAAGTACAAGAATATGTAACTGTAATCTCCAAAAAGATTGTTTTGTCAGTATGTTTCAAGCAATATATTTGTGCTAGGAATGACTCTATGTCTAGTTTGCATCAGTTTCTATGAATGTTCAGTCTTAAATTCCAATTTTCAACCAATTAACTTCCAGTTTTCAACAAATAAATACAAATGCACAAAAATGTGCATTCACATTGTACCCATTTCCCACCCAAAATAGATGTTTTTGAATGTTTCAGGATAGAGTGAAGTCCAGTAGATAACTGCATTTCAGCCTTTATATAAATCCTGGATTTAAAGCAAAATAATTTTGCTTTAAAAGAAAACTGAACAAAATTCTCTTACATTCCTCATTTGTACCCTTTAATTCTCCTTCACGTGCAGGTCTGGAATTTTGCCTCATTTTTGTTTGCTGGCCATGTTTATTCCTACCTTTCCATTTTCCTAAAAAGGGTGTGGCCAGTTTTTCCAAGTTGATAGCAGCCCAGCATTCGTGAATCCAGTGGTGGAGACCTTGTCCACCAGCAGTAGCAAGTTTAACTCTTGATGTGGGGTGTCTGCAGTTGTAGGCCATAAGATCTGGAGATCTACAAGTTACCCGTCCTGGCTTAAAATGATTACCAGAACTCAAAATCTAAGGCCAAATAGATAAAGAATGTGGAAAAGTACCTGTGTGAAGGTGGGCAACATTGCAGGCTTTCCGAAACCGATATCCATGTGGGCTGAAGTGGTAAGTGATGTCATTGTAGCCCAGGATGTACAACAATCGAGCATGTAACAGGGAGCAAAGTTCAAATACGGCTTGGACATAAGAATTCTCCCTAAGAGTCAAATAAGATCTTACTTGTGAGCATTGTCCTAAAGAAGCATCAAGGCTGCAACTTATCCAAGAATAAGCCCCATTGAACTCATACATTTTACATCTAATTAGACATGCATGGGATTGCAGTATAAAGCATCAGTGGGAGTAGCTATCTTCCACTGAAGCACAGGAACAGATGAATATGTTAAAATGTTTTTGAAAAGTTGCTCTGACTTGCTAATACTATAAACCAGTCTTCTCCGATCTGGTGACCTTCAGGGGCATTTGGACCATAACTCCCAGAATTCCCATCCAGCAGGGCCTTTGACTGAGAATCCTGGGTGCTACAGTCCAAACATGCCTGGAAGGCACAAGATTGGGGAAGACTGCATAAACGTAGATAGATTTTACTACCATCTTACCATCAACTCTTAGGATTGCTTTATTTTTATTTCTGGATGAAATATCAATATGTTAATCAACTTTTTTCAGATGTTTGACTGTGCTGACATGATATTCATGTCAGTGAGGCAAATTCAAATTATTTTAGGCAATTATTGAGGTTTTTGATGTTATCTGGGAATTTAAAGGAGAGCCAGTGTGGTGTAGTGGTTAAGAGCATGGGACTGGGACTCAGACAATCTGGGTTCTAGTTCCCGCTCAGCCATGGAGCCAACTGGGTGACTTTGGGCCAGTCACAGACTCTCAGCCCAACCTACCTCACAGGGCTGTTGTTGTGGGGATAACATGGAGGAGGAGAGATGATGTAAGCTGCCTTGAGCCCTTTGTAGGAAAAAGGCAGGATATAAATCACAATATAAATAAATAAATAAAAATAAATTAACAGAAAGAAGTTATCAGCTATGTAGTTCTGAACAGTGTACTGTCGTGTGGATTGCGGAACATAAATTCAGGATAACCAGTTGGAACTCTTTACATCACTGCTTAGTTCATTACCAGCCAGTAAGAGGGGTTCTTCTCTTAAGAGTCAAAGGTGTACCAATACTCACCTGTCCATCTGACAGTTGCTGTTATAACTGAAGGCACATTTCATGATGCTGTCAAGCGTCATCAAGCTCACATGTCCAAAGAGCTCTACAGATTTATCCTTGGTGATCAGCTGTTCCCATTTATCCTAAGTCAACAGATGGGAAACAATCCAAGGCTTTGGTGTTTTGAAAAAGCCACTGGGGGTAGAAAGTCAGTGCCACTCTGCTGATAGCTTTGCTATGATTGCCTTTCCCAGTACTGCATGACAGAATCTGATTACTTATCCCATGTTCCATAATGCATTTGGATGGTCCACCTTTATTTACATATGAGTGGTATGAACTAATGCATAGTAAGCTGTGTGGGTACATATATATTCCAGAGTCCTAAAAATCATTCTGTCCCAGATGATAGGATAAGGTCTTAGCAATTGTTCCAGGGCTGTGGAATTGTACCTCATTTTGTTTACCTACCTGCCGATTTTCTAATTGAAGACATTGTTTTAAAAATTCAGAAAGATATTGTGAAATATAATACTATATCTGCCAGTTAAATAATCACTGAACAACAACTACAGCACAGCTACAAAGCCAATGGGAGAACGTAACTCCTATGAAAACACATACCAACATCACATTTGTAGACTCTGCCATCAGGGTTATGTATGGCTTCAATATGGTATAATGAAAACCTGGAGTCAGCAGCTTTCGATGCTGGAACCACTTTGGTCCATGTAGGACCAGCAAACCTTTACCTGGGGGCAAGAAAAGACATCTCCTGTCACTTAAATGCTATTCATACAACACAATTTTCTATAGTCATCAGAGTTTTCTGAAGCAAAATTAATCTAGTTCATCTCATCCAATTTACTGAAGCTGTAACTACTTGATAGAAGTCCAAAAATGGGTGAAGGGACTGGAAATCCCTGAAACATCAACTTTCACCATGGCTGTTCACCCAGAGAATCTAGACAGCAGTTCTGCTGTGGCCAATAGACACAAATCCAGACACATCAAATCAGTCAGATCTAAGGTTTTTGGTGTAGCAATATCACCAGGCCTTTTCCATTGACTTTTTGTACCCATGGCTTGCTTGTGAGCCAAGTGGCTTGAGCTCTCTTGATGCACATATTCTGGATTTCCTTGCTTTACTTGTTTCTTCTCATCCTTCTGCCCCTCATGAGTTTTAAATACAGCTTGTTGCCTTATTTATTTGATTTATAGCCCATCTTTCCAGTAAAAGTGGTGCACAAATAGCTAATAATATACACATAAAACATGCACATCCAACGTTCATTCTGATACTTCAGTGTTCGAGCGTAATTATTGCATTGCACTGTAATTTCTTGCCCTGTTTGAAAAATAGTAAGCCATCCTGAGATTTTACTTATTTATTTATTTAGAAAATGTCTATGCCGCCCCATTCGCCGAAGCCTCGGGGCGGCTCACAACATAAATCAATTAAAATAATATAAATTACCAATATAAAATAAGATGGCTTAGAAAAGCTTTAAATAAATAAATAGTGTGGGGGTTGAGCTGGGACTCAGACATGAAATGTAGAGTTGTGCCATGACCGTACATATGTCAGATTTCATTCTTGTATCTCAGTGGAAAAAATGCATTGGCTGGGCTCTCATGATGTGGCAACCCATATTGGGGGAAAAGACGTGGTGGGTTGTCATGGTATGTGAACCCCGACCAATCACCACAAGCTGACTTGTTTGAGGGCATGATGGGTTGTTGTTCCTTCCAAATCTGGATGACTGACCCACCCAAGCAAGCCATTTGCCAGCACGCCACTTGGAAAAACAGCAAAACTTCCAGCTGCTTTGGCCAACCTTGCCCTGATTAGAACCAGCCACTCCTTGTGTATCCGGGTAGCACTTCGGGATGACTGGTATTGGTCAAGTGTTTGCCACTGAAATTGTGAGCCATTTTTGGCTTGCCAATGCTTTTTTGTCCCTCTGCCTTTGCCAGATGGCTTTCATTTACTACGTTTTGACAGTTGCTAACGACTCCTTCAAAGTGCCCAAGTAGAACTTTGAGGGAACTGTTCATGGTTACAAACCAATTTTTCACACTTCCTAATATGTATTTACATGCACACACTTCCACAAGTGTGCACCTCCACACTTATGGATATCCAAAAATGGACCGCTTTGTGATTTTTCATTTTCTTTTGGTGGATTCACTGTCCAAAGGTGCACTTAAAGTCTTAAGGACAAGCGGGGGGAAAGTGAGAACACCCTTAGGACAATGGAATCCAGCCGGCCAAATGGATCTTCCAATGAAGAGGACCTAAATCTCATCCAAGTTTTAATTTCTATGCCACCTTTCAGTATAACTTCGTAGGATTGTTTACATAAAAGGAAAAGAATGAAGCCAATGGGTGACCTACCTTTAGCAAAGCCTGTCAGATACAGATTATACATGCCAGTAGACTTATAGACATCTATAATTCTAGTTAGGCTTGTTATTTATGCCCTGTTCTTCACCAGCTTCAAATGTACTTCAACACATATGACTTGACTATACATACCGATCCATGGAATTAAGTTCTGATAAGTAAAATTGTCCTTTGGATCTGTAAAGAATAAATAAACAAGAGAAAAGAAAAATATATCCCTCAGTACTATTTATTCATTTATTTTTAAACTCTATAAAGATTTTTAAACTCTATAAAGATGTTTAAACTCCATAAAGATTTCAGCATACCATTTTGAGTGTCCAGATGTAACAGACCCTAAATCACTTGCAAAGGCTCTGCAGGGCAGTATTGCACTGCCTTGCTTGCCAAAAAGCAGGCACAGTCCTCCATATAAGATTGTGTTCTTGTTATCATCCCAATTGTTTCATTGACTACAGCTTTCTATAGTCAGCTTCAACAGGAGAGCCAGCTATGCCATCTGGAGAATCTTACAGAGCTTTCAAGAAACCCATTATGTCTCCATTTGTCTCCAGGGATGGACCTGAAATCCTCCAAGGCAAGTGTCTAACACCACACCAGAAACCACTGAAGCCGGCTTGGATGGGCAGACTGATAGCAGGATGCGAACAGGCTTTTCCAGCCATATCCTTTCTGTTCTTATGCACAAACAAATCTCCAGGTGAGGGAGGCAGATTCCACATCGAATGCAGCAACAGCTTGTAGACTCGTGCAGTCCTGACATCTCCATTGTGGCCTATGGACAACCCTTTTGCTGTTCATCAGACGATTTCTTTTCTTTTCTCTCTTTTATTCAAATGCGGAGAGTTGCAAAATCTTTAACCCATTACATTAAGAGAAGACAAGTGTCCATGCTGCTATTGTTGTATGGAGAATCCATAGAATCTCTTTAAGGTTGACAATTCATTAGCATAATTTCCTCACATTTTAATTCTTTTTTTTTTTACTGATTTATTCAATTTATATTTTTTCTCCCCTCTTTCAAAGAATTATCCAATTTATCAAGTCTTTCTTTTTGCTCATTTGATAAGCTTTCCAGCCGTGTTGACACAGTTGGTAAAGCCTCCTGTATCACCAAAATTGTTGTTTGCAACAATTTTGGTGATACAGGAGGCTTTACCAACTGTGTCAACACGGCTGGAAAGCTTATCAAATGAGCAAAAAGAAAGACTTGATAAATTGGATAATTCTTTGAAAGAGGTGACAACTCAACTATCTGATGTTCGACTTAAAGCGGAACAGAATACACAAAAAATGCAACAAGTATGTGAAAAATTGGAGACAGTAGATAAAGAAATATACTTAGTTAAGCAAACAAATAAGTCAACATGGAACTCAATGGCTGCATTAGAGATGGAGAAGGCATCTTACTATCTAAGATTTCAGAATATACCTGAAGAGAAAAATGAAGATCTACGAGAATTTATAACTGACATGTTGGCGGAGCTTTTAGAAATCGAAAATGAGGTCATGGGTATGGGAATTGACCTTGTTTTTAGAGTCAACTCCACATATACCAGAAAAAATAAACTTTCGAGAGAAGTTCATGTCAAATTTGCTCTAAGGTCCATAAGAGACAATGTTTTGAAGGCCATACGGGAGAAGCCATTAAAGAGAGATGATTGTCTGGAGGTGACGGTCCTGAAACAAATACTATGGAGGATTAGAGAGGGACGAAAGAAATATCTATTCCTTACTACCAAACTGACCAAGAAAAAGATTATCTTTAGGTGGCTAATACCAGAAGGAATATTTTTCACATGGAACTCTGTAAGATATAAATTGGATTCAATTTTTAAAGCCCAAGAGTTCTATGAGGAATTCAGAGCCATATTGGAAGAGGAGGATCCTCTTGTCTCTAAAGAAGGAGAAAAAGGTGCCGAAGCAATGGAAACAACAGCGTACCATTCTGAAGAAGGAGAAATACTGAGGGTTGATTCACAACAAGAAGTGCAAACTTTGGACTTAAAGGGGAAAAAAAGGTAGAACTGTAAAGGCAAAGAATAAGTAGATAATTTTATTTAAATATGGCTCTTAAAAAGGAAGGTAAAATTGAATTGTTCTCCTTAAATGTTAATGGACTAAATGGACCATCTAAGAGAAGGATTTTTGCTCAGCTTCAGAAACGAAAGTTAGATATAATCTGTCTACAGGAAACACATATTAAGAAACAATGTGTTAAACTTCTGAAATGCTTAAAACTGGGAAAATTGTTCTTTATCTTCTGTATCGCAAAAGGGGTTTAGCACTATATGTTAAAGAAAAATTGGACCCTAAATATATGCTTGCTGATGAGGATGGTAGGATCTTGATGGTAGAAATTACAATTAAACTTAAAAAGGTGCTCTTAGTGGCAATATACGCCAAATGACCATCAGGAAACTTTTTACCAAAAATTACACACATTACTTTTGCAAGTGGATGACCAGACTATGTGTGTAA
>NW_025335268.1:115271371-115386143 GCF_004798865.1 Varanus komodoensis
GTATAGCATAATAATGTGAATATTTGTGTAGCAACACTTCTTTTCACCATCAGGAAGAGTACCTATTTTCCCTGCTCTGAAAACCTTTCTGGAAGTGCTTTTTACAGAAAGAAGAAAAACTGATGGATCACAACATTGTCTAAAGAATTTGTAAACAACTGTGAGTAGGGAATTACAAGGTTACAATAAATGACTCGTGTAGAAAAGCTCCAAGAAAGCAATGCCCCAAAACCATTCTATCAAGCCAGTGTTATCACATAGCACTTTTCTCAAATTGTTTATGAGCACCAGTATCAGTTTTATTCTATAGATCAGGGATTGTTTACAATATGAAATACTCACATAAAATAGGTCAATAGGTCATGCAAGCTATATTCCTGAAATGTAATGGAAATGTGATGCTAATCTGTGGCTTTCCTTTGTGCTGTTGTAAATAACTGGAAATGCTTCTTGGCATTTTTTTCCAATTGAACTGAAATCACTAGGATGGCAAAAACACTGGTGGATTAACACTATTTTGTCTCTTACCTGTCCTAGCAAGTAGTACTTTTGCATACTCAGGGTGTGTAACCGTCACACATGCAGAGAAACTCCCAAACCATATAGGAAAGGCATATGGATACGAATGGCTCCACTCTTCTGCCTTCTTAAAAACCACGGAAACAGGTGAAAGCTGCAACAATACAGAAGGGAGAGGGTGACCATTACTTAAGAAAAATGGAGGTGGACAACAGAAATGTTTAGTCTAAATGTGTGCCAGTGCCAGGAGCCAACAGATTTCAAATGACTGGTGATTCAGGACAATGCATGCAGCGCCCTGCACCAAAATTCCCTATATGCTGAAAGCATATGAAGCTCACTTGAGCAAGTGGCAACCAAGTGAAACAGACCGCTGATAGGAGGACACCATTTCACATCTGTAATAAATGCAGAGCCCTGATAGAATATTAGTATTTATAGGCTTTATATATAATCTGCCACAGCTGTCATGCTAGTTCTGTGTAAGAGCCAATGAAATCATAAGCCCACAAGAAGCAGCAGAGTAAAGACCACTTATGGCAAGGCAGAACTAACATTACCTGTAACACATGCACACAGCATAGAACTCACAACCAGCTGCATTTTAAGGGCCTGAGCACACAGCTGCTACATGCCGCCCATAGGATAGATCAGCGCACCCAGCTTCAACTTTGGAAATGCGCCCCAAGGTTGGACTGAGGCTCTGACTGCAGTACACCCCGCTTCTGCTCTTGTAGAACTTTCCATGCCAGCTGCGGCTCCAAGGTCTCAAGTATGAGTTCGGTATCAGGACTAGAGGAGTGGGGAGGGGAACTTCCCTGGGATACATGAAATCCCAGCAGTGCCTCAGTCCCTCTTTCTCAAAAGCAGGGCCAAAGACATGTTGTCAATTGGTGGAAGAAAGTGAGTAGATACATCGGTTCTTAAGGGACTGAGAGCAGTAGGGATTGAAGACTAGAAGGGCCACTTCCGCAGCTGCTCTTGCTAGGGGACTCTATGATATTTCCATACCAACTATGGTTAAAATAGTAGTCCATGTCAGAAGAATCTGAGAAGCCATAGTGAAGTGTAGAAACCTTAGAACAGACCAATGATTTACTCTGTGGCTTCAGAAAACAAATCCTCCTATGCAGGAATTCTGGAACTGGGTCCAGACACACAACAGACCCACAGCAATAAGATTTCACCATGGCTTCTCATGTCATGCAAATCCAACCATTGCTGAAATCCTGTATGCATCTGCAAATGTATTGTTAGGTTTTCTTTAATCTCTCCCATCCTCTAAGGGCTCAGGGTTAGAAGGGTTCATCCTTCTAACTCTGTTATCTGTGCACTAACCTTATGACAGAGATTGTTTATGATGCCTGGCCCAATGTCACCTTGTGCTCTTCAAGAAGGGATCTGAACTCAGATTGCCTTGGTCATGTACATGATACCCCAGTAGAGCTCTGTTATGAAAGTTATTTCAGCAAGCCAATGTTACAGAGTGCATAACTGGGCAAGGGATATGAACCACATGTAAGGTAGGATCACTTACTTTCCAGAACCGCTTAACTTTCCGTGCCCCAGAAGAATGATCAAGCACGAGGGAAAAACAACAGACTACACAAGGCCACAAAGCTCAGCCCATCTATAGCACCCACAATTGCCAGTAATGACACAATCGTATACACATCTACTTATTCCTAAGTCCCACTGTAATTAATCCTTTCTTACTGCTGACAAGGAAATAGACTGCAATGTTAGATTGCTGTGCATTAAACCTCCTTTGTGTGAAAGCATCAGGTGGCTCTTACACAAGCTGGTATTCAAAACAGTATCATAAGTCTAAGTGCCTTGCAGAGACCCTGAAGGACAATGGGGAACCCAGAGAACAATAAGAAGCTAGTAAGTGATCTCAGTATTTCATATTTAAATGGAATGGTAAAGATTGCATATTGACACATTCAAGTATTATAGAGTGGTGGGTGGGAAACTAAAGCTATATATCAGATTAGAGATTTAGTGGTAGAAGGGCAGCCAATTACAGAAATGGGATTGCACCATTGCTTGGAGATTTGTCTTCCTTGATTACAAAAAAATCAAATTGTGTCCTCTTCCAGGCACATTTTTGCTGGAAGGAAAGTTGCTACATCTTAGTCAATTTTGAAGAACTGTGTGTTCAGTCAGGGTGTTTTGGGAGGTGAATACTAAAGTACATAAACTGTACTTTATGGTTCTTTGTAGCATAACCTCAAGGGTTTAAATCTATTTGGGAGGCAGATATGATATTCCCAATAGCTAGAAAGCAGCATGGTCACATTTCTCACTATGTATTGCATTTTTAACTTAATGTTTGTATTTTTTAATTTAATTTTATTATTATTTTTTTTAACTTAACATTGTAAGACGCCCCGAGGCTTCGGTGAATGGGGCAGCATAAAAATGTTTTAATAAATAAAATAAAATAAAATAAAATGTACCATTTCTGCCAGACTCAGAAAGAATACAGTAAAAGTGGTCCATAGCTGGTATTACAACCCACACAGATTAAAGCACACATAATCCTCCTGATCTCATAAAGGTTGATGAAGTTGTAACACTCTACAGGCTCCTGGATATAAATGTGGTATGTTTCAGGATTTATGTAACAGGACTCAAATTTTTGGAATAATTTCAGACATCATTCCTCAGCCCGTTCACCCTGACCCATTACTTGTTCTACTATTCATGTATGACAAGGTTGACAGAACATTTGCCTACATGTCCCCGAAAACCACAAAGTCCTTTGAAACAACTTAGTTTACTGATTCTGTTGGTCTTCTGGATTATTTACATTTAACCTTATGGGGAAATTTGACTTGGCTCATGATCAATTTAGATCACGACCAGAGTCCTGGAACAGATTAAGTTCATGAGCCAAGGTACCACTGTATTCTAATTTTGCATTTTTTGTTATTGCCTTCTGCAATACTCTTGTATCACAAAGCTAGACTAGCTGATCCTGTTTAATATAAAAATACTTTTTGTTAGATAGCTGTTGTTCTGATCTGCTTAAAGGAAAGAGGAGAAGACCTTCCACTAAAAGAGAAGTGCTTAAGAGGCCAGTGGTAACTCCAAAGAAGTTGGAGAGATCTGCAGCTGAGATGGGGGGAAAATACATGGGACAACTGTCATTCAGATGCTCCACAAAGCTGTGTTTTATGGGAGTGGGGGAAAAGAAAGCCATTGCTAAAACAAATCCATATCAAAACTGATTTGAAGTTTGAAAAAGCCAAATGGGAGACAAAGTAAACATGTATGGAAAGGTTCTCTGATCTGATGAGACCAAAATCAAACTTTTTCTCTACAGGGACAGGAAAACTGGTCAAGATTGAGGGCAAGGTAGATGGAGCCAATATAGGATAATTCTAGAGGAAAACCTGTTTCAGTCTGTAAGGAATCTAGGGCTGGGACAGAGGTTCACCTACCAGCAGGACAATGACCCGAAACACACAGCCAAAATAACACTGGAGTGATTTAAGAACAAGAAGCTTATTATCATAAAACAAGTGGCAACTTAAATGTACTTAATTTTGTACCACAGTATTAATATTTTGTACTCCCACAGTGTCAAGTATTTTATGTACATCAAGCAGTAATAACGTCAGTTAAATCTTTGCAGATCCAGGCAGCAACTCAACAAATATGGAAAAGTCAGAGGGGAGGGGGAATACTTCTGTAAGGCACTGCATAGGATGTAAAAAAGGGTTTGGGCATTTGTGACAGTAAATAGAAGGTGTTTACAGCACTTACACCGCCACCTATCTTTTTTGTTTTTTGTCTTCATCAATAGATCATCCAGTGATCTATTGGTGTATTATCTTATTATCATCAACTTTCTGACAGCCCCTGTCTAGCCAGCACTGGCAAGATATAAAAGTGTCCTTGGAGATTGCTTCTGAGCAGCTATCACAGGAGTGCAGACAAAAGTCCAGCAGAAGCATGACCAAATGGTGCTGGGTATGACTGGTACACTAAAAATTTGGATATGCATTAATTCAGTATATATACACAACATTGAGGTTTTCAGTGAGAGACAATAATAAAATACTTCAGTGCTTGATATTGCTTATATTTCTGGATGCTAGCTGCTTTATTTCTAGGGGTTCTCTTGAATTTAACATTTCTCATTTGGTTACTGCTAATGATTTATACTCTTTAATTGGCACAGGGCAAGCTTCCTCAAATTGGCTCTCTCCAGACTATTTGATCCACAGGCAACATAACAAATGTTTCGGACAATGAGAGCTGAAGTCCAGGACAACCTAATTCCCTCTCAAACATTTGGAAGCCACTAGGCTAGGGAAGGATGGCATTAGATTTACTCCACCTTCTTTTATCAATGATTTGCAAAGCTACAATAGTGTGCATATTACATACTGTGTATGTTTGCACATCAAGCTAAGCCACAGTGGGCTGACTGTTAGTTCTGCAAAAACCAGGGTCAACAACCAGGTACACCATATGTTGCTTGCCCCTCTCCCTCTGTCCTTCAGTGTATATTCCAAAGATTTGTTTCCCTCTCCTAACAAGATCATGAGCCAGTATCAACTCATCCCAGCTTTGTGTTCCTTCACACTTATTCTCCCCGGAAGATCATCAAATCCAACTTGACAACTGACTTTTGTTCATCCCATTTTGCCAGCCACTCAAAGTGCCTCAGTAACATCATGGAAGAACAGTGCCTGGTTGGCAAACATCTGAGTATCATTTTTGCAAGCACAACATGTACAGAACTATTATTTCTTTCTTAAGCTGTCCTTGACTACCTGTAGAAATTGGTTGTGCAATGTGGGCACGGATATCCAACATTACAGTGAAGCCATCAAAGCTAGCAACCCAAAGAGGCTCCAAGTAAACTTTCCTTTATCTTAACAGGTCTCCAAAGACAAGCAGTCAAGGGAAAGCAAAGGTGATCTATAAATGTGAAACGGGGTGCTGGGATTTTATACTGGCTTCACAGTGAGTTCATCCTGATCATTCTCAGGCTGGTGGGCGTTTTGCACTTTAGAGACTCTGACTTTCTGGGGAAATTGCAAAAGTGCATCCCGCTCCTTTTTCAGGGCAAAACCAGTTCTGACAGTCCGACTTCCTGAAACTTTTGGAACGAGGAGCAGTCCGTAAACACCTAAGCGGGTGCACATCCACCCTGGTCAAATAACTTTGATCCCGAAGGGCTAAGTTCCACTTTTTCGCTTGCCACCTACCTCAAATATATGACCGTACAGCCAATGTCCAGCGGGGCCAGGGAAAGCGCTCAGAACTTTCAGTAGCTCCTGCCTTCTGCGAAGCAGCTGGATGGCTTTGAGCAGCAGGCAGGTCAAGCAAAACACAGCCGCCAGGTGCCAAAGCCGCGAGAGATCCATGACAGAGCAAGGTGCAGAGCGGGCGCCTGTCTTTGTCTTCACAGCAGCGGTTGCCCGTGCATATGCATCTCCTGGGGAAAGGAGGCGCCAGAGCTCGACACCCGCTATGGAGCGCTCCCTCTCAGGGCCAAAGGGTAGGCAAAGGTCCTCAGAAAGCCCGCGATGGAGGGGCGGGCGGGCTTGCAACGGCTTTGCCGGGAGGGGCGACGGCCAGCAAAGAAGGCGCCCCCCGTTGCGTTTTAAAGGCTCTTCTTCCTCGTACCGCGCGGAACTTCCGAGGCCGGCTGCAGACTCCGCCCTTGCAGTACCGACGTGCACAATTATTATTACTATTATTATTATTGGCGGGGGTGGAACATACGATACCTATACATTAGTCCTCCTCATGAGTGAAGGATGATCCATCATCGAGTGACTAACATCAAAAGGCCGCAGCGATTCTCGAACAGCCGCGGGCCGAGTAGAGCAGGCTCCCCGGCGTCTTCTGTCTCCCGCCCCACAGGTTCGTGATTGAAGCTGGGCCAACAGCAGCAAGCAATATCAGCGTTGATCCTTTTACCGAGTGGAAATTTCAGCTGCTAGATTGTTTTCTGCAACTCTGAGTGCGCCTGTTTTACATAGCGATCACCGATTCTTTCATGACGGCCCCAAGTGGAAGCTGCTGAAAATACCACTACACCAAGGGCAGCTCTCTTAGGTGAATGTCAGATGTATATCATGTTTTAATGCACGGCCCTTGCAAATCAAATGGAGAATCTCTATGCAGTTCATAGGCGAGGACTGTAAAGGGAAAATTGCCCCTAAGAAACACAGAAACAGAGCGAGTCAGAAGGGGCTCCTGGGCCATCTAGCCAGCTCAGCATAATGAAGTTGCAAGGAAATAACACTTCTTAGCAACAGTTGTGAACTTCACCCACCAGAGCATCCAAAAAAAAAAAAAAAAAAAAAAAATCTTCATTGCATTTTTGTTTTCATATCTGGCTACCTTGTGAAAACACATTTTGGAATATTGAGATACTACAAGTCAGTATATGCCCTTGTTATTCAAGTTTGCTACTGAGCATGCCCATCTACAGACATTTTGAATTTCTACTCTCAGTACAAATTATGTTAATCAAGTCTGAAAGATAATAACTCTTACTTTTTTGAGACGCAGCATTAAGTGTCAAATAAATTAAAAGCAACAAATTGTTGAGAGCACTCTTAGCCAGTAGTGCTTCTTGGCTTGGATCTTCAAGACCAGAGTAGCATATGACAATACTCATTTTGGGCCACTGAAATGACTACCCACCAACTGGCAGGCCTGGCTCCAGCACCTGGGCCAGTACAGTCATGCTGGGGGCCCCGAGGGCCAACCAACACTGCTTGCCACAACATACTTTCCTATTTTCAAAATCATTTGTTTTCAAGGGGTGGGTGGCCAAGCAAGCATGTGTACAGGATTACAGATGTTCTTTGTATTATCTTGACATTTAACACATATTATCCCTTGCTACAATGATATGTATTTATTTCATTTCCATACCACCCCATAGCTTAGGCTGTCTGGGTGGTGTGCAACAGTTAAGAAATATAACAAAACACAGTATAAAATATAAATAAGAGTTTAAACATTGTTAAAATTACCACCCACTCTCTAAACAAAACTAAAAAGGGCTCGCTTGGTTCCATTCAGCAGGCAAGGACACTCAGGAGTGATTGTGTCATTCACCCTGGTCAAATCCCCACTCAGGAGGCCAACTACATCTTAAGTGCACAGATGTGCATTTCAGTGTATATGTGCATTAATTGTGAGGCTGTCAGGACCCCACTGAATTGGCTGAATGCAGTCTTTATGTTGGCACAGGTAAGCATGCACACTGGTCTGCTGCTTGTTGCTTAGTTGTGCAACACTACACCTGGATAAGAACCGGGTTTTGCTACAGAACAGGACTGACACAGGTTATGTACAGAATATTTGGTATGGATGCAACTGTGCATTGTAGATCTACATTTGAAAGGAAAAGTAATAGAAAGTCAAGAAGCAGCCTTTGAACACCAGGGTCTATTTATACTACACTACATATACGTGTTACTTTATTAAAGACATATAACAATACCCATTTGGATGAATTGTAGACATGATGTGCAACACTTAAAACCAGAAAAAGTTAAAACAAAAATTATATGCAGTTGCACATTTTAAGATCAATTGTAGCACCATCCTGACTATTGAAATAAAATGGAGAAGGGAAATGTATATATTACGGTGGCAAAAACAAAGTCCATTTTGTTTCTATAATATGTGAAACTGCACATAATTTGAGTTTTTGTTCTGAAGGCATGGTGCACAAGCAATTGTTTCAGTTTTTGCTCTAACAAATCAGGAACATACATTGCATTGTAAGCCACCTAGGAAGGTCTCAGCAGTTATAGGGTTAAAAATATGTGTAGAAACAAACAAACAAACAAAAGCAGTTGAGAAGCACTGAATGGCAGTGGGGAAGGAAGATAAATGTTAGTTGTGTACATCACAGCACATGGCTGCCTAAGGTGGACCTGTTCAATCATTAAGTCCCATTTCTAAATTTTTCAGCTGCACCACTGCTAGATCAGCTGGAGGGTGTGTTCAGCCCTACCCACCTGAGTCCATAATATAGTAGTGATTTGAACATATGTATCTCTTGAATTGCATTTGCTTTAAAAATACAAACTTCATTATCAGCAACTTGTAAGTGATGGGTTAACAGTTTGAGAACCAAGTAAAGGAAAAAAAATCTCTTATATTTCTTGCATGCTGTGAGGGTCTCGGTCTCTCTCTCTCTCTCGTTGAACCTTTTCTGATAGTGCTTATTTAAATAAATAAATAGTGCTTATTTATTTATTTAAATTTTATATACCACCTGTATGCCCAAATCAGCTTTCTGGGTGGTTCACAAAGAGCAAATAACCAACATAAAATAAAATACAAATAACATGATCAGTAACTTTAAAATATAAAATCAGATATACCTAATTTTTAAAAAAAGCAATAGGACAACAACAAATGTAATCAAGGTAGTCCTAAGATATAGCAGTGGAACAATAAATACAGCATAAACACAGAGTAAAAATTGATTTTAAAAGAATGAAAATAATTTAACTGTTAAAAGGTTGGGTAAATAAAAAGGGTTTTGCACCTCTCTGGAGAGCTGATTCCACAATTTGGGTGCCACAGCTAAAAAGGCCCTTCCACAACTTGCACCCTTTTTATCTCCTTAAGAGGCACCTCAGACAATAACTTCAAGATGTTAATTCTAAATGGTTTATTATTAGCATTATACTGCATCTGATTAATAATTAGATTTTACGTTTATAGCCCATCTTTCTTCTGGCACAGAACTTAATGCAGCTATAAGAGATTCCCGGGTAGTATTCCCTCCAAGCACTTAGATCTGCTTAAAAGTCAGCAAAGTGGCTGCCTCATGTGCCTTCAGAACTAAGGCTTCTTGCCTTAGATCGCATTGTGATTTCAGAAACCACCCTGGGAACACTTGAAGGGTTATATAAATACTTATGTAAGGAGGACCATGCAAAAGGGCAATCGTATTTATGTCAACATTCTGAGCCACGGAAATCTTCCGTAAACCACAGTAGCAGTAACTACCTGCAATTAAAAATATAGTTCTGTTTGGCCCTAAGGTAAGGGCTCTAGGCAACGGATTAGCAACGAATAAGGTTGCGTACCTGAGGCTTTCGTCCCGCATATGGGAAAACCGCCTGTGAGCGTGAGAACAAAGGTTCATCTTAACTTAGCCTTGGCTTCTACACAGCCTTTCCAGGCTTGGCTCTATACACAGGGACAGAAAGAGCTCAGAGTTACACTATCGCAAATCTCGTGGTCCAGTTGGGCTCGTTTTCAAATACAAAGTGTTGTATTTTTTTAGCTGTTTGATTGACCTGAGCGGCGGCACTCTTAAGCCGCAACGCCTCTCAGTCAATAGCGGCTAGCTGGCTTGCTCTTCACCAGGGACTGTCTCCCTCCAACGTAGCCAATGCTTGTGTCAAATTAACTGAGCACTCCAGAACGGGACACCGACGCTTTAACCCTTTCCTTTCTGTAGGCAGGATCCACACAGCGTCCCGACTCGAGCCTCTGAATGGCCAGTAGGAAAGCGCAGGTCTCTACCGAGGCAAGAGGAGCGTTCAAGCATCCAATAGAAGCAGCCTATACTCAGGCGGTAGCGGAAGCGCAGGAGAGACGCTGTCCAATCACCTTCCTAGGAGGCACTAGCCAATGCCGGCGGCCCTTGTTAGCCGGCGGAGACTGAGCGGCTGGAGGAAGCGACGTGCCCTCGGCTGCCATGGCGGGAGCGGCGGCTGGTAGGAAGCAGCCCCAACGGCGTCTGAGAGTTCCGTGCCGAGAGTTCCGCTGAGATTCCAGCGTGGACGGCGAAGCCTCGAGACACTGAAGCTGGCGAGCCGGGGGCCGGAGATTGGAGCCCCTCCCGGGTTGCGCAGCTCGGCTGCCCCGAGCCTTGCCCCGGCCCAGCAGAAAAGGATGAAGAAGCGCAAGGAGCTCAACGCACTCATCGGACTGGGCAGCGGGAACGGCGACCGGGGAAGTGGGAGCGGCGGCAGCGGGCGCAAAAAGAGGTACCCGAGAAAAGGCTCCGCCTCGGGACACCGGCTCCTCCGCACCGAGTCTGCCGAGAGCAGCAGCAGCAGTTCTTCGGATCCGGATTACGGAGACGGTTTCGGGCTACCGAGCGCCCGCTCCCGCTTTTCTAAGTGAGGCCCTGGGAAGACGGGGAAATAGAGGGTTTACGATGGGGTACTGGGGGGGAAGGAGCTCTGAGCGCGGCCCGTGGGGTCCAGCGGAAGTGGGTAGGCGAAGAACAGCAGAACCTGCGGAACAGAGGCCGATAGGGGCGCGCGCTGTTGGCCTAATGCAGTGGTTTAGGAGTTGGGCTGGACGTTGCTTTGAGTGAAATTTGACGAAGGTTGGATGGTATGAAAACATGAAGGAATAAGTTTGAGTCTCAAGGAGTTATATCAGAGTATGGGTCTGGAAGAGGCTTAATGGAGCAGATGTTCTGAGGAAGGTGGGATGTGTGGGGAAAGCGGATATATAAAATTGAGATAGGTAGGGAAAGCAGAACTGTTAGTATGTGGATGGGCTAGAGCTGAGTTGACACTGCTTGAGAAATGAAGCCACGGTGCTGAAGTGTTATTGTTCAGGAAGGTCAGTCTTTTTTGACAGATGAGTAAGTTGGGTGTGTTTCTGGTGTAACTTGTCCTCCCTTGCATTGTGCTTAAATATGCGGGTGTAGGTATTAGTGTCATTCTTTCCACATGAGTGTTGACAGTTGGCAGGGACTAATGCTAAAGTTAATCTCTGGAATACAACCTTTTGTGCAGGTGTCCATAACCATGCACACATCTTATTCCAATTATAAATGAAATGTCTGGTTAATTGCCTTCTTGAGCACTTTGTAGACTTTATGTTTAATGACATGTTAAATTGCCACTGATTTGTCTCAAAAGCAGTTTGTTATAAAACCTAACTCCCTAAATTCTGGGCCCAGTAACTTCAAGAAGCAAGAAATACCAGTTGTGACTGATTTCAAAATTCAGCTTTGCAAGCATTATGATTTGTGGAATAATTTTTTTCATCCACTGGCTTGTTTTTCTAAAAAAGGATGTGGGAAAAGAGATATTAGAACTTTCATTTTACTAAGTGTGGCAATATGTCAACTATGAGTAGTTTGAGGCACATAATCCTGTTTTGAATTGTTCATGTTAGCAAGGTGAAACTGTATTGTAACATATAATTAGCAGATAAATCATGAGAGTTAACTAAATACAATGTTGCTGCCATAGCACTAATTATATCATGCCACGTACTATCGCACACGTACTATTGGTGTTCATAGGTCACTGTTTCGCAGCAGTGAATTTAAAAATAACATACTTGTTTTCTTGAAGCCATCCTTGAAACATTGAATATTTGGTAATATTGAAAATGGGCTACAGGCTATGCCAAGTTATTCCATATTGGTCTGGGCAGACAATATTATAAGAAGATGCTTTATTTGGATCAAGGATATGTGTGCTAGCAGCTAAGATCTCCTAGTGAATAACTGTCCTCTTTTAATCAAAGGCATAGAGATGAATTCAGGAATTGACTGTTAAATCTTCCTTGGATTGAATGGATGTTCCTTGTTATGCACATCATTTAATCATAGTTTTATTATTGCAAATGCTAAAAAATTATTACCTAACTACATGAGAGATGAAAATAACTTGGCAAGTTTAAAAAGAGCAAAATCATAAACAGCAGAGAATTGGTTATCTTAAATTTGAAATCCTTTGAAAAGAATGACTTAATGCAGAAATACTATTTGAATATTTCCTCTCAACTTTTGCATATCAAAATTAGAGGGCTTGCATTTTTATGGAGCATACATATATTGCTGCACAATAAAAAACCTGAAATAAGATAGATTTTACACTAGTAAGGGGCTGAAGAGGCTACAGGATAGCTCAAATCCTGTTATTTTCAGTTTTCTGCCTTACCCACTTTGCCCACCAAAATACCTCCTCTTCCCCCTCTCCAGGGTTGTTTTTGCAGCTATTAAGAGGAGTCAACACAGTTCTTTTCACACTGACTATGAGGAAAGTGTGGGCTCAGATCTCTTGCTTCTTCCAAAGAATACTGTCTCTAACTTTGGAAGGGGAAATCTGGAAAATTCTGTGCCCTTTGGACAATGTTTAGGGACCATAGGATTGCTACCCGCCCCTGACATTTTAGGAAAGAGTGCAATAAGTTTTAATTTCTTTTTCTCAAAAATATGTTTTCTTGGAAGACTAAAAAGTAGGATGTCACCAACATGGATCAGCTTCATTTCATGATCATGATAGTTTAATAATCTAATAAGATTATCGTGGTGTTTTTAGAGGAATAAATGTATTACTTTTAACTACTTGAGGTTTTCATTATTTCATTATTGCATTTTTGTCATTACCCAAACTGTTTAAGGAATTTATCTTAATACTGATGGTTAAATACTAGAACCCAGGAAGGTTCAGAACAATTACCCATGGGAGATTCAGGACATATACAACACACAGCACATAGTTAAACTATGGAAACCATTTTTGCAAGATAACATATGAAAAACTGCCAACTTCATGGAGGACAAGAATATCAATGGCTACTAGTTCTGCTTCCTATATGTTATTTCTAGTATCAAAGGTATTATGGCTGTGTATTCCATTTGCTGGAAAACATAGTGAAAAGGTTGTTGTTGTACTCATGTCCTGCTTGTGGGTTTCCCATGGGCAGCTGGTTGGCCTCTGTGTAATCAGAATCCTAGACTAGGTGAACTTTTGGTCTGATCCATCATGACTTCTCTTATGTTCTTAATAATATAGTGATTTTATATTGAACCTGTCTTGCTGTTCAACAGTACGTATAACTGTGAAGTATTTCAGAGATTAATCTTGCAAATACATACATTACAGCAAAAGCATAAAACTTTGCATTTGGCATTTAAGTGACAATTTATAGTGATACTTAGGCTGTAGGCTGGCAAAAAGAAAATCATTTCATTTTTATTTTTTAATTTAGGGGTGATTACCTGCGATGCTGCAAGCTCTGCTACCCATTATGTGCGTTTGTCATTCTGGCTGCTTGTGTGGTAGCATGTGTTGGCTTGGTGTGGATGCAGGTTGCCCTCAAGGAAGATCTGGATGGGCTAAAGGAAAGGTTTCAAACCAGTAAGTACTGATCTCAAATATTTGTATTTTGGGGGCAGTATTCTATTCTACCCCCTGAGCTAGTGGAATTGACTGCTAGTGCAACAGGAGCTAGCAGTTCCTGAAAAACTTGGAAAGTAGCAATACTCATAGAAAGGAGATTTCCTGACCAGATCCAGAAAGCAGATCTGTGCTTTGTTCTGGAAATAATCATTCCTGCTAGTTTCCATGTATATTTTAGGAGGTGCTAGTTCTTGTTGCACCAGGAGAACATTCTACTGCTAAGACAGTGAGAAGTGACACAGTGGCAATATAAGTTACTGTCCTTTATATTTATTTAAACAAGAAAATTATAAATACTGAAAATTGTCTTTAGCTAGCATGAGTTGCAGTACAAGTTCATGTGCTCTTAATATCTGGAGCTCTTAAGAATATCTATATATCTTTTGTAAGTAAGAAATACAGTTTTTCTGTATTCATAATCCTAGTAATCAAGAAACCATGATAAGAAATGGTAACCTGTAGATGAAATATGGTAACTGTTACTTCTCTAATGTTTCAGTTTTTCTCTTAAGTAAACAAATAAAATATAGAATAGTAAGAAAAGCATCACTTTTAAAAGGAGGAAACTAATGGAATATGTGAATGGCAATATGAGTTCTGTGGGCATTAGTGAAAGTTTGAGGTTTTCTAAGGACTATTTTAAAAAACTCCATTGCTAAAATATCTTGAACATTTCCAGTTGTGGAGGCTAGGGTTTAGCAAGTTCATGTGTATATAATCTGGTACATATTTTAATTCTTTATATGCTTTGTTCATTTGATGAACAGTCAAAGATCCATTCTACTTGACTTATTTTAATTGACGCATTTGCATAATAACTGACAGGGGTGATGGTTGCTTCTCTGTACTCCTGGTTTTTTTTTCTTTTTCTTTTCTTGTTCTTAGCAGACCTGAGAGCTGGTCTAGAGACAGTGTGCTATTAGGGAAGTGCTGGGGCTGGAAAGGTTATAGGATTTTTCATATTTTAGCCTTTGTCTCCCGGCCTATCAGCAGCAGCT
Source organism: Varanus komodoensis (assembly GCF_004798865.1). Taxonomy (NCBI): domain Eukaryota; kingdom Metazoa; phylum Chordata; class Lepidosauria; order Squamata; family Varanidae; genus Varanus; species Varanus komodoensis. The sequence continues at coordinate 115,286,058 of NW_025335268.1, forward strand.
TTCTGATCTCTATTTTTGGGTCCTCAGAAACAGAAAGCAGCCACCACAGGGAGGGATTTGAGGGGGTGATGGGCTTCAGGAGAGGGAATCTGAAAAATCCTGTGGTATCTAGGATGCATTCCAGGGACCATAGGGTGGCACCTTAATTCCAAGGAAGCTTAATGTCGTAAAGTAGAGTTGGGTTGGAGGGATCATTAGGATGAGTAGGCCTTCTTCAAAGCTTATATGGCTGTGTTGGCTATGAAAGATAGAAGCTAAATTCCAATTTAACTTCAGGTCAAGATAGACATAGCCAAGTTTTTCTTGGTGATCAACTGCAAAACACATTTCTGGCAACTTGTCTGTATTATGTTATCGATGATGATGTAAATGCAAATATTGGTTTGGATTCAGATTTTCCATCTAAGAATGGAAGGTTCCTTCCATTGGCAAAAGGGAACCAGGGCATTCAGTATTTAGTTTTGTTGCATGATATACTATAAAGATATTTTAAAATTAAATTAAATTTGTAGATCCTAAGCAGCTGTTAAATATAGAGTTAGTTATTTTAGAGTAAACCATTGAGTTAAGAGAACTTAGGCTAAATGGTACTGCTATTCTCTAGTGTAGAATGAAGAAAAATAAAAGACCTCTCTAAAACTAATTTGAAAGTTGAAGGAAAGTGCTCGTCATGCTGCATGTACTCTTCACACAGTGATAGTAGCAGTTTTATTTATCAAAATTTGAATTTTGTGAAGTATCACCCATTCTCACCAGAAATCTAAATGACTTGATTATTAGACATCTTTGAAAGTGATATAGTTAATTAAAAGCTGGATTTTAGGTCATTTGTAGTTCCTTTGAATCACTATTGGCTGTATGTTTCCTTTCTGCGGTATCTGGTGGAACCATTTTACTATGCTGCTTCCTGTGTAGTTATGAAGTAAAATTGCATACACGTAGCATATGTGCTCAACTAACTTTGTTTCCTTGTTTTTTTAACTGCGGCATATGCCATAGTTGAATTGTAAAGGCATAACAGTGATAGAGCAAATGTTATGTTCCATGCAGACTACTAAGATTGACCTTAGTACCCTCTACTCTGTTCAGTAATGGAATCCAGATTACATACACCGTGATTACATACACTGTCATAAGATTGTGTCTCTTATTTCCTTGAAAGGAATAAGTTGCATGTTTGGTGTAGCTTGTTCTGAATTCCTATCTGCAAAATATTTTAAATTGTCTTGCATACTCATGTTGTGTGCAACTTTTCTGAGTCTACTCTAGGTCCGAAAGGCACAGTGTGGAAGATTGGTTAAAGTCGATGAAACTTGTGCATAACTAGATTTTGAAAATAGTGTAGATGCATCTGTGTGTGAAAGATTCTGCATGTGTTTCCAGATCTTAGCATTGCTGGATAACTGTTACTTCTATTTTTGTGTTTTAGTGGAGTCTAATCAAAAAATCTCATTCCAAGAAATTCCCAGACTGACTGAAGATCTGCTTAATAAACAAAAGGAACTGGAAAAGATTGAGAATGGAGATATGGGGTTAAACAAAATATGGGTAAACATCACTGAAATAAGTAAACAGGTAAAGCAAGTGGGCCTCTGTTCAAGGAATGGTGTAACGGAAACCAATTTAGATCTGTATTGTAATGTTTTAGCTCAGCCAATTGCTATTCATATTAATAGCGTGTATTCTGCTGAAGAACAGAAGACCCAACCTGTTTTACTAATGGACACTTTAAGGTCTAGTACTAGAAAGAATGTACTGTGAAATTGCAGTTAACCATGCTTTTAGTCCATGTGTCACCTTTCACTGAGTGCACATGTCACAAAATAGTCTATGTGTCTTTCTTTTCTTAATGTTTTAATCCTAGAATTGGGCTTTGTGAAGGAAGAATACAAGGCTTGGCCTTAGCACTATCTCCTTGACACTTTCCCACAGGTGCTGGGTGATTGTATTACTTTGGCTTAAGACTATAAGATAATTTATGAGAAAGCAAGCATTTCCACATCCCATCTGTGTGCTTACATAAATATGTGGAATCTATATTACTCACTGATTCTACATAAAGGCAAATCTTTTCTATCTAAATATGGTGAAAGTGGTTCCTCAGTATCATACAAGTGAATTGTGCTTGGAACTAATGAAAGAAAAATGACTTATTCTGAAGTTTGCCTTGCTAGGCTTCCGTTGTTAATAAACTAGCTCATTGGAAATAGTTACTTGTAAAATGAATATGTCTGACTTTCATCATCCTATAAAACTGGAAATGCTATTCGGAGTAGCAAACCAAGATATTTTCTTACTTAACTTTTATTAGACATCAGTTGTAAGGACCTAGTACTGCTTTCTGAAGTAACAACATCATATTCCATATGTTACCTCAATATGTGATTGATCGTATTTGTGTTCCCTTTATCTTATTAAATGATAGCTAAGTAATTTGTAAAATGGCTAAAGTGTTTTGTTTTCACTGAGTCTGGCATTTAAAAGAGCAATTGCATAAATGTAAATATTTAGTTATTACAACATTTCAGATAAGGGCCTTTTGAACATGTGTTCAAACATAATATATCAAACATGTTGTTATAACCACAGATTAATCTTTGAATTAATTACCAAGCAAGCCACATTTTGGTTGCGTGAACAGGCACTTTCAGGGGCTTAAGAGCAAACTTCAGCCCTCCACCCAAATTTTGGCAATGGTATCAAAACAGTTAGTAGTTTGCTAATGAATTTTAGTAACAATCCACAAAAAAATCACATGAACCAGAGCTCTTTTAATAATTTTAAATTTGGCTCTTTTTTGCTAGTGTTACAGTTTGTTACTGTTCTGCTATTTCAGCAGTAGAATACCAGTTGTTTAGCAACCATCAGAGAGGTATATTCAGCAACATTAGGGAGTGTGTTTAAGCTTAGGGAGGTGCAGGCAGGGTGTGTGTTACCTACCTCTGTGGTAGAAGGAAGTTGTTATTGAATATTTATTTATAAGTTTTCTATACCGTCCCATACTTAAAAGTCTCAGGATGGTTTACAGCAAATTTATCTTTCATAAAATTGGGGATGAAGTAAACAACATCAAAACAGAAGTCAAGTGGCTTAAACATAGGCAAATTCAAATTCATCTGTAGCACAGTGACCAGGTTTAAAGAAATAAGTTTGATATTCAGTACTCAATTACCTAGCATTGAACCCAGTAGAACATATGTTTCTGTTAACGTATATAGGAGCAAACTGATGTAAGTTTGACACTTGTGTGCAACTTATATTGTTAAGAGAGTGATAGAAATTTTACCTGGATTTGGTATCAATTGGAAGCAAAAGCCATTTTTATTTCTTTTATTTCTTACATTTCTATAATTCTTAAGTAGCTAAAGCTTTCTGAGTAGCTTGCAAAATTTTAAAACTATAAATGCAACAACATAAAACCAAAGCAAAAGTTAGAATCAGTACAAATGTCTAAAAATGAGCTGAAAGCATTTTTGAAACTGAAGGACTAAAAGGTGTAGCAAAATGAAAAGTTCTTCACCCGATTCAGAAAAGACCCCAAGATGGGCATTAGGCAAAGCTCTCTGCCCTCTAGGAAGGGTGTTCTATAACCAGGATGCAACAGCTGAGAAGCCTTCTCTTTAGTAGCCCATCTGTCTCACATTATTCAGTAGCCACCTGCAGATGGGCCACCGAAATTACTCTTTTGTCAAATTGAAGGAAGGCTGCTAATCTTTTACCCTGCATGGTGGCATGCAAATCAGAGTCTACTCTATTTTCAGCTTCTATAAGAGGAAATCCTCTTCAGTGCTGAAGAATTCTTCCATGTCTTGCTTCCCTAACAAATTGTAGTTTAGGTAAGTGTGCTGACTTGTCTTGGAGGTAGCACATCATTTGGCTCTTGAGCATTTGTTGTAGTCATGTTTTTCAGTGGTGCTTGCAGTTCTTCCTAAGGTCAAAAGGAAACAGTTCTGCACTGAACACATTTGGCTCAGCAACATTTTGATGTTTACTGTCCAATGTCACTGAAGGCAGCGTGATAGGGAGATATGTGTTCTTGAATTTTTGCCAGTTTAGTGCATTGGCATCATTTGAAAATGTGCCCTTGTTTCCTCCATTTCCCCTGAAATAAAGTTGTTAAAGATCCTTAATTAAAAAGAGTTGGCAGCTTTTATCTGTAGCAGACAGTTGGTATGATGACTACAAGTGCAGCAGTAGACTCTGTTGGTAAGATGAAGAAACATACTTGGAAAAGTTAGGGTGCTCAATTGATTCCTCTTCTAGAGTATGCTCACTTTACAGTGCTGTCTCATTTATCTTTAAATTAGTTATCTTAAATATCTGCAGAGACTTGTAGAATGAAATAACATGTGTTTGTTAACACATTTATTTCCTGTGTGTGTTTCTTTTCAGATATCTTTGTTGATGCTGGCAGTAAACCATCTCAAAGCAAACATTAAGTCTGCTTCTGATTTGATTAATCTTCCTGTTACAGTAGAAGAGCTTCAAAAAGTATGTACTATACTTAGTACTGCAAAATTATAATGGTTATTTAAACCCTTTTTGCCATATTCTTCAGTTGTATTAAAAATATTGAGAAATATATAGCTATGCCATTGCTTGTGGGTATAACCCTTGTACTATAGAGTTTTTGCGCATCTAAAAATAATCCTGGAAATAAGTACTTTGTGGCAGATCAGATGAGCTCTATTCTATGATCTGTACTGATCTGTCCAGATCCAGCAACAGTTGTCACCACTTATTTCTTAGAACAGCAAAAGCACCTTTGCACTAGCATTTGCTCCCATGGATGTATAGGCTCAATAGGATACTCATCACTGTTTTCCATTTAATGGGAGTAGACCTTGAAAAACATTACCTTCCATCACTGGCATAAATCACTTTTGTGAAGTACATAGATTAGTAGCAATATTTTTATTTATTTATTTTTCGATTTATATCCTGCCTTTTTCCTACAAAGGGCTCAAGGCAGCTGACATCATTCTCCTCCATCTTATCCCCACAACAACAACCCTGTGAGGTAGGTTGGGCAGAGAGTCTGTGACTGGCCCAAAGTCACCCGGTTGGCTCCATGGCCAAGCGGGGACTAGAACCCAGGTCGTCTGAGTCCCAGTCCCATGCTCTTAACCACTACACCACACTGGCTCCCAGTATCAGTAGTGCTGAGCTCATTCATAGTTTACATTCTCCAAACTTTGTAGGAAAAGCAGACATGTTTAATATATTTGATATAATTTCCCTTCTCTTTACATGGAGGTTACATGTAGTCCAGTGGAAGCTGGCACTATGCTGGTCTGCTGTTTCTCATTCCAGCTGCAGTACACCAGTCTCTTGGACCGCTGTTTCCAGTAATTTAACCATTCTAGCTAGGTTTCCTAAAATAATATAAGTGACATTTCTGTAAAAACAATCTCAGTATATTTTCCTTTCTCAGTAACTTTTCTTTGGGTAAAATTGTTATAAACCCCTCCAGCCAATAGCCTGAATTTCTTGGAAATTCTACTGCTACTTCTCTGGCCACTGGGATGTTGCTTCCACATAGAAAATCTGTTTACCTCAGTATGAATCCCACTGCACAATTTCATGTAAAATGAAGATGTAATTAGCTGTCTTTTCCCAACCCATTTGTATGGCTGAGCGATGTATAGGTTTGTTATATGATTGATTGTGTAGCATATGTGCTCCCCTTGCTTATAGCAAAGTGAAATCCACATAGCAAAAACAGCTCTTGAAGTAGTTCTGAGTGATTTGTGGATCTTGAATTCTGCAGATCTATCTTCATATTCATCCATCTAATATCAGTGTATTACACTGTAACAGGTGATCTCTTGAACTAGTGCCTGCTGAAGTCTTGCCACAATAAATTTAAGTTATCACTGTACTATTTCAGGTTTTGATATACCAGATTAAACATAGCTGTTTACACAGTTGACTCACACATTTGAAATTAGGCAGTGTACAGACAATACTGCAAGATTGCTTCTGTTTATTTTTCCAGAGTGTTGCTACTATAGGTAGCACTGTAACCAGTGTTCATCATGATGTTGAGACTATGCAGACCACAATTGAAGAACATAAGAAAACTATTGAAACGCTCCAAAGTGAGATGGTAAGCATGTGTACAGATTTGAGAGTAGTACCTTGTGTGGTAGTATGAATTGCTCATTTGCTGTACAATATGGAAATAAAAATTGCATGATTTTCATTCCTTTTCAATTGAGAATTATTTTTAAATTGATGTTTTCTAGTTTATTTTTAACTGGAAACTCTTTGTGAACCTTTGCCAAGTCTGAAAAGGCACATCAGATTCCTAGACACTGTTACCAACTGTATCACCATCAATAATACAAAGGATAGAAAAATGTTAATCCTAATATCCTATTCTTAGACATTTCTATACCCAGGCATTTGAACTTTTCTGAGCCTATCTCACATTTGTTACCTTAGACATGTACCTTATATGTGTACAAATTTTAATGCTAGCAACAAAATCAAACAAGGAAATTAGGCCTTCAGTATAACAAAAACATCTCAGATAATTTTATACTGAAGGAGTATCACACACATTCCCAGTGCTTTTGGCAGCTCTTCCACTATTCTTTTTGTTTGGCTACTGTTCCATTCTTGTGCTTTAATATATTTGATACATTTAAATAATCAGACATAAAGAATCAGAGCGCTTGTTTATTTAGAATTCTGTTTGACTAAGTAATCTTCCTAGTTTTAGTACTTTCTAAATGCTTAATTCCTAACTGATTTGAAAAGTTAATGTTAACTTCTATTGTCAGAATGAACACATAGATGTTAAAGGAAAACAGCTGCCTTCCATTTCCTCTACTCCTGTTCTCCAAATCAGTGAGAAGAATCTGACAGACAGCTGTAAACAGGTGCTTCTTGTTTTCTTGTTAGAGGCTCTACAAAAGAGTGATTCAGTATATTTCTATAAAAAATATCTAAACTAAAAAGGCGTTACAGCCTTGTGTTCTTTAGTTAATGTTACTTGTTAAAGCATACATGCAGAAGATTTTTAGTAGTACAACTTGCTTCTTAATTTAGCTTCAGTTTATTTTAAATATTACTTTTGTGTTCGATCTGTTGCACCAAACTAGGTATAGGAACAAGAGAACGAGAGTCAGACATTACTCTGAAGTTTAAATAATGAAAACATGCAATTTGAAATAACAGTTTAATGTTAAACCAGCCAGATACACAACATTTCTTGAAATGGTTCTCCAGTCAGTCTGCCTGGTTGAGTAATACTTTTTTTGAGGGTAGTAAATTGTCACATACCCTTGTCAGACTTCTTTATGGTATATAGATATGTGCTATGCATTGATTGTTAAATGTATGAACCACACTTCAGAAAATATTTGTCCAGAGTAGCATACAAGTAGTAATAATTTTCAGTCCATAAAAGTATAAAGATGAGTGGGAACATACATATTGGTTCCTGGTGCCCATTCCCTCTCACTGCAATAAACAACCGGGGGATGCTTTTTTGTGTCTCATTTTTTTTCTTGTGATAATCTGATCCCAAAACTCCAGTTTGTTGATGGATGAACAACACAGAGTTTGAACCCATAGGTGGTTAACCATAGACTATTAAAATGTGCAGATTTGGTTAATGTAATTAGTGAGCCCTAATTTCAAGTATCAAAGAAATCTAACTTTCTAAGTTGTGTGGCAACTCTGAATATTACTCAGGTTGCAGGCCTGTGACATTTGGGAATATGGCTGGTTGAACCCAAAGGGACTTACTTTTGAAAAAAGAAAAACTTCGGCTAATACGTATCTATTTAATTAATTTACAGAGTTGCACTGTGTGTCTGCACTGCACAGCCTTAGTTTAGTAGACTGTTTTATTGCCTCCATAGCCAAGTAGTATAATTAAGTTGTTTTCTTTTTAAACAGGATAACCAGTTTATACACACCTCTGTAGAGGAGGTAAACTCTACCCTAATGTTATACCAGAAACTGAATGATTTAAAGATTTTCAGTATCGATTCCACAGTCAGCAATCTAAGCTGGAGAGTTTCTTTATTAGAAAATCATATGATGGTGATGAATAAACTGGAAAAGAGGGAGAATCTGACACTCAGTGCGGTAAGTGTCCAGCAATTGTGAGAAATGAATTTCTGCAAAACATTCTGGTACTTTATACATAGTGGGTGAACTGACATAAGGAGAAATCAGTTTCAGAAAGATGCTGCAAGCTGCACCTGTAGTGGTATATGAAATTCTATACAATAACAGATAAAATGAAAGATGCAGTTCCTTTGTTACCTTTAGCTATTCTGTCACAACTATTGCATTCAGTTAATGAACTCTGCACCAATTAGATTTGATAGTGGATATATTTTATACGTTTCCTATTTCACTGTGAACTCCACTTTATATTTCATGGACTAGTATAGTTTGTGGCGGGGGGCGGGGGTATGATAACTGAGACAATAAAGCAGTTGCACATGAGATTTGCCTCTTTATTAATAAGTTACAAGATTCTGTGACGGCCATAATACTACAGGTGTTGCAAGGAGGTTCCTTCCTGAATCAATCAGTATTTGCTGAAGAATTTTGAACAGTCTCTTTGCTCTCTCACTGCATTGAAATCCTGCACCTAGAAGAACCTTATCCAATTAACAGGAAGCCTGATGCAAGTGCTAAGTCAGCTTCAGCCTACCATGTCCTCTTGTCTATGCTGGGTATTGTTTTCCTGACATTTTCAGCAAGATTTTGGAGCATATTGGAATTAAATACAAGGAGCTGCCTGTAGCTCACCATCATACTGGCAACTTTGACTCTAAACACATGATGGGAAATCAGATTTTCATTCCTCATCAGTTTCCTCATACGTCCCTTTCCTAGTATACTGGAAATCTCAGATCATGAAACTGAGAAAATTATAAAATTATGGTTGATTCATAATTTGAGCCATTTGGATGCCTGCATACCTACTACATAAACTATGTATATTTGAATTCTGTTTCTCATTTTTTTTCCTGTGGAAATTACACTTATGCTTTTGCAGTTCCCAGGAAGTATCCCATCTAGGCACTTACCAGAACTTGACTGCCTTATCTTCAGCAAAGCTGCTACGTTATCAGTGGTTCATGTTTTCACCTACTTTTCTCACATTGCAGAGTAGTTCATGGTCCTCTTACATGGGTAATAAGCTTATTTTCCCCGCTTGTGTGGATAGCTGTGAGAACATACTGCTTCAGGAAGACAATGGGCAAAGAAGCATTTGTAAATTTAAAGTGTTGTTCACTTAGTTACTTGTGGCACATTGGAGACTGAAACAAAGTCAGCATATCTAGTGGACAGGCTAGTTAAATCTCTTGTTTTATTGGTACGGTTAAACTATGGGAATCAAGTTAATCAGTTTGTTTGTTTATTAAACTTATATTCTGCTATATTGGCCCAAGGGCCCTCTTAGCAGATTATAGTAAAATAAAACACACTGAAAGTTTATTAGATCTCTGCAATTTTCTGGAATTACTGATGTGTGTTGCTACTGTACAATTCTACCAGCCGGTTATTTGTTTGTATGCCCTTTTAAGATGACAATATGGTACTCTTATTTAAGATCTCCACTCTATTTGCTCATTTTTAAACTTGCTGCTTAAGCATCTAATGTGTTTTACCTTCCAGTGCTGTGCAATACGCAGAGAATTTTCAGTGCTCTTTAACTTTATTCTCCATGTATAGAGTTTCAAATACTGTATAAAACCAGGTAGTGGTGCATGTTCACATAGCTGATGTCTTTGTGGACATCCTCACAGGCATTTATGTGTGTCGTCTTTGAAAATGCTAGTAGTATTTTAGAAGCTACAAACATGCACTGCACTCTGTTTTGTGTCTTTCAGGTGAATAATCTAACTACCTCGGCCAATGTAGAAAATGAACCAAGGAATGAAAATACTACTGAAAAGGTACAACATTTGAAGGTAATTATTGGGAAACTAGAGTTAGTGGGTTCTTAAGAAAGTCATTGAAGCATTCTGTAACATTGGAGTCGTCATACTCTTCATAGAAGTGATGATCCCTTTTCAAATAATGGCTCTTTCATTTTTAAAATGTTTTCCAGAGAGGGCCTTGCCTGAGAAATTCCTTAGCCAATAATAAAGATCTGTTAAGGGTGTCTTTAAGATAGAGTCTGTATATTCTCAATATAAGCAGTAACATCTTGAATTGTTCCTACTAAGTACAATCTGACTGGAGTTGGAGTATACCTTATTTTTTTTACCAATTTTCTCTTCTTATTTGAATATGTTCAAGTATGTGTGTGGTTGTAAATTTATTCAATAGGCAAATGAAATGGCTTTTTTGGTTTACTCATATTTGTTGTAGAAAAATTTTCTGTCATCTTTAAGGGTAATAGATAAATGGTAGTAGATACTATCTGCCATTTCTTGAGAAGGTCTGCAATCAGTGGATGCTTACTTTACAGTGACTGTGTAAAGAGGCCAAGACACTGTTTGCATCTATCCATCTATCTATCCACCCATCTATCTATCCACCCACCCACCCACCTATCTATCTATCTATTTTATAATTTATTGGATTGGATTGGATTTATATCCTGCCCCATTAGCCAAAAGACTCTCTCTATTAACTATCCTTTGCACAATGTGGCAGTTAATAACTCAGGGGGATGTAACTGGGGGAGGGAATTTCTTAGTAATGCATGCACCTTACTTGACCAACTATTCATTAAAATTGTATCAGTGTAAGTAAACAGATGAATTATAAATTTATCAAAGGGCAGTATCACACGTTTCACATGTGCATGCACACACTGCACCCATGCTGCCAGATCCCTGTCCTTAAAAAAAAAAAAAAAAGTTACCCCATGCCAGGCTCCTGGATAAGCTTTGTACTTGCACATTTTTCCCTAAGTGCACTAATTCACATTTTTCCATAGGAGTGCAATGTCACTGCTCAATGTGAGGGAAAAAATGCCTTATAGCCTTTTCTTAGTGGGTGCTACAGCTATTCCAGTGGTGACCTAAGTCATTTGGGAATCAAGCCTGATTTTAACTGTTCAAGCCTGAACCCTTCATCTTGGGTAATGGTGGGCACACTTAGAGAATGATGCATTGGCTTCTCGTTGGGAAGTTAAAATATTTTTTGCATTTCTGGTGTTATTTGAGTCTCTCAGAAATATTAATAGAGAGACAAGTCAAAATTGATGATTTATATGGAAAACATAGGAAATAAATGTTGAATTGTAGCTGAATTTAACATTTCTGTGATACTGTGTGTCTTTGTGCTATGACTTTTTATTAATGTTTTTGGCATTAAACATCCTATAGAACATATTTTTGAGACATTTAAAATATGACTTTAGCTTTGATATTATTTCATACAATCTATTATACCTGTATTTTTGTGAAAAAATGACCCTGAAAAGATATTTACAAAACAAAATGTTGAAAGATTTTCTAAAACATGTCAGCTTTCCATACCTGAGGAAAATATTTTTCTTTGTGATGTCAGAGTACTCCAACTAATAAATTGAGGGTCCTTTGCTTTCTAGAGTGCCCTCAGATAATATTGAGATTTAAACAGAAGCATAATCCACTAAATATGCACTCCTATGGCCTCCTGACATCATCTGGGAAGCCATAGGATTATTTGAAATCCCACTTCCAAGGTCCTGTGGTCTCAGTTGAAACGTGGATGGCTGAGATCTTGCCCTACTCTCCTAAGCAGCTTGCCTGGAAAGAAGTGGACAGCTGCCATCCCCTGCCACAATGGGGCCTTGGCAAGGAGAAGGGTTGTGACAAGCAAGATGCTGGAGCCAAGGACGTACACCAATTCTTACTTGAGTCCTTGCCTTCTTCCCTCCCACTCCGTTGCATTTTATCTAGGCCAGCCTTCCCCAGCCTGATGGCCTTTAGAGGCATTTGGACCGCAAGGGCTATTGATTGGGAATTCTGGGTGTTGTAGTCCAAATGTGCCTGGAAGGCACAAGGTTGGGGAAGACTGATTTACACAGCCAAAAACAGCTGGATAAAATATCTGATGTGAGACATAGGACACACACAAACCACACAAGTTTGGAGTCTTACATACATTGAAGGCAGGACTGCACTTTCCATCTCCTAGTTTTTACATGAATAGGAAATCACTGGTTTGGAGAAACTAGGTAAACATTAGAATTTCACAGAATCTGTGAACATGGCAATTGTACTCCACTCTTGAGCAGTGGAGGAAAATGTCTTCAAGCTAAACTAAACAAACATTAATATGCAATTACTATTTTTTATTTTATGTGCTGATAAATTTAGCTTAGAGACATTTGTAATGCCCAGAGTACTGCACATAAAAACTGTCATGCAGTCTGTTCGGTGCTAAAGCAGAAGCAAACCTCTGTGTAGGTACCTGAAGCATCTTCTAATGATGGGTAAACGAAAATGTGAGGCATACTCGATTTTGCCACTTGCACCCTCAGCCTGCTATGAAATCCCCGTTTGGAATAAGGTGTGATGATTCTATAAGACCTGAATTTTGCAGCATAATGTCTTAAGGCTTATAACTATGGCTTAGAGTGAAAGAAGCAGAGGGGGTTTTTTGGGTGACATTTTTTCCTGTTGGTGTTGTACAGAAAATAGAAAATGGAGAGTCTCAGGTATCTAAACTAAGAGAGAAGCTGCAGCTGATTAATGCTCTGTCAAGCAAGCCAGAAAGTGACCACTCTGATGCACTGAAGAAAGGTGAGTATTCTGTATAATTGTGCTATCACTTGCTTTGCAGTTACTGTGGGCAGTAGGTCACCTCCCCCACATTCCACTTATACTGTTCATGCAGTGCTTTGCAACACTAAATTGTTTATAGTAATTTCTCTGCTTTGGGCAAACATGCTAAAAGTTCAGTAGTTGGCCATTAGATTAGAACTTCAGAACTAAGCCTTTTATAATATAAAAAGAAGAAAGACTATAAACATAAATGCATACTTAGGTAGGATAAGACTTTATTAATAGAGAGAACGTCTTAACCAAAGTGATTTGGAAATGTAAAAATTAGTTCCAAATTGTTTTTGTCCTAACATTGGGCCATTTGTTAATTTTCATTTGAATAGCTTTGAGTATTTAAATAGGCCAGCTTTCCCCAGTTTGGTGCTTCTTGGATGTTTTTGAATTTCAGGCTCATCATGGTCAATGGTCAAGTATCCTGGGAAGTGTAGTTCAAACATCTGAAGGGTATGAAGTTGGGAAGATTGGCTTATTTGAATGTCAGAGCTGTTCAAAAATACACAAATGTCTCAGTGTTGCCTTTTGCATGAGGCCTTTATTTTTCTGTATTCACAAGAGGAAAGGTAAAAATAGGAAAGAAAAAGAGTGTATATAAAGTATTAGAATGAACATTCACCTACTGGCTTGTTACTGAATTGAGAATACTATGTTCTGCTGCATACCTTCTAAAAGTCCTCTTTGAGGTATACCTTTTTTCAGCCTTTTAGTGTTAACATTACAGAATGCTATAACTACTGTACAATTACTTGACATTAGAAAACCTTTGGAGTACCACATCAAAACCTACAAAACTTCCAAGACTTTCTTCAAGATCTGTTGGCAGCAGTTTTGAGGGGAATAGAAAGCCAAGAAGCTTGTCCTTACCAGGAATATCAGACATAGAAGGTAACTGTATTTGGTTTTGGAAAAGATGAATAAATATTGCTTTCCTCGTTTAACCAATATAACAAATCAGCCATCCAGGAACTAACAGAGCTATTCTGCAAAGGGATGGTTTTTCAAAATTTAGAATTCAGCAGGTGGTGTTCAGAAGGACAAAAGAAGAGTGGGAATTGACACTTAAATGAACAGGATGCTTGTTAGGAAGATCTTCAGAAACGGAGTAAATAACAACTGCTGGGTGGAGGTGGACCTAACAGGATTGGGAATGTTGAGAACTAGTTTAATCCTGGCTTTCCACCTCATGATCCAGACAGCCCTGCCCTCCCACACAAAGCTATCCTGTGTCTTGGGAGGAATTGTATCCCCTGCCAAATGGTAGCTTTCAAAGGGAATGGAATTATCATCTGAAATACAAGACAGGCAGAAAGAGTTAAGTGTCATGTCCCAGTCCTGATTTGCAGCAATCCATTTACATTTTTTAAACTAGCTTTATGCCACAGCAAGTGTTGTCTCCTGTCACGTATCTCCTAAATGTTCAGAAGAAGGAGAACTATGAGTCTGGTCATGGATGGATCTTTTAAAAAGTAATAGAAAATATTACAGTAAAATACGTTTACTGTGCATACTTTGAAACAAATAATCAGTGGTCACTAGTTCCATCTGTAGGGATCGATTTTTATGTAGCAATAAAGTTCCCCAATATTGTACTGCTGCTTTTGTTCATTCAGTGTCCACAAATTATCATCTTCAGGCCACTTCAGCTGAGAATTGGTATTCTGCCCCACTCACCACCACTTTTCCTGTATATGAAGCTGGCATATATACGATAGTTTGTTAAAATCAGTTTCCTACTACATTTGAATTGGAATACGTTTCATCTCTGTTTACTGTCCTGAATATGAAAAAGGATCTGCTTCTGGTTAGCAAGATAAAGCATACTACAGTTCCATAGTTTGGATATGCTAGGCAGCTGGGGTTTAAATAAATCGCAGTAGAAGTGTCACTGCTGGTATATGTGGAATAAGTTATGTGAGTCTGATGCCAGTAGTTTATTAAATAGAAATTATACTGCCTGAACTTGCCCCTGTTTGTTCTGTGTTCTGATGTATGTGAGATATAATACACTGTTTTGTAGATGATACGCTAAAAATCAGGGAGAAAGTTTGAGCAGTACTTACTTTTTAAAGCTGTTCTTCCTTTTTGCAGACCTTCAGGATTTATTCAGGACTACCAGCCATGGTACTGATGGCAAGCTATCATATGAAGACCTGAAAAAGCTGGTTGGGTCTACAGTGCAGGATTCACAGAGCATTAAGGAGTTTGATGCGGATGGGGATGAAATGTATTCCCTGCCAGAACTGAGGGAAGCTTTGGGTGTATAGGATGTTTGCTTATAAAAACAGTATTAAAGGACTACAGTAGCTATTACAAAAGAAAAAAAACTGAGAAGTAAGCTACATCTTGCACTTTTCCCAATGATGTACTAATCTTTGCAGCTAACTTAGTGTACCTGTTGACACCTTTTCCATTTTGTGTTCTTTGGGAAATATTGAAAAGCTTTTGTATTGTTATCTGTAATTTAAGACAGGTATGAGCAGAAAGTGAATCTCCAAATGTTTAGGACTTCAACTCCCAACATTCCTGGCCTTAGCCATCTTGGCATGGAGTTCTGAGAAATGAACTCCCAAACACCTGGAGATCAATTTTCACTCCAGCCTGACTTCTAAAAAATGTTCATCTCTGCTGTTCTAATCCAGAGATCATTAGTTATGTCAAAACCCTTTGACACCAGTGTGAAACATTAGATATAAGTAACCTGTTGGCATTGACATAGGTGCATTGAATTTTCTCTGGATCAGGGCCAGAGGATAATATCCAGCCACTGAATTGAATAACTGTGGGATCCATAGGGTAATTGCACCTTAAACTACGCTAAGAATTTTAGCTCAAAGTTTTTATTTCCCTTATAAGGGAAGCTCTTGTCTTCAGATTAGAATATGTGTGTATATATATATATATTGACAAACGTGTATTTTATATTTCAAATTTGCCTTAAATTAGCTGCACTTTAGAATAAAAAAAAACATTAAAATCTTTCCTTATGGGATGGGACTCTCCTGATTTCAAATTTCTAAAACAGGATAAATTGCACATGTTTTGGACTTGGCAGTGAAGGCAATAAATATCCCAAGCTGCATCATGTGAAGGTTGGAAATCTAAGAAAATGTACATTTCTGCATTTCTTTCAGGATATACTTTTCCTAGAATTGCCTGGGAATCCATGGATAGATTTTTGATACTCAAGACCTGAATACTCATGCCAGACTCCAAAGAGGACTTCCATGCTTAAAAGTTGAGATAAAATAAATTTGAATTTGTTTTAATACTCTGAATACCAGAATGTAGGAATGACTATTTTATTCTCCTTTTAAATTTAATACTGATCCTGTTTAGTATTTGGTGTTACAGTTTTAGGGAGAAGAGCAGTTACAGGGAGCTAAATATTCACTGCAGCGTTTTTCTCTTATTTTGGCTGACAATTTAGTTACTCTTTCCCACCTTATTAGTATTAAAAATGGCCAATAAAATTGATATCTCCCTAGTCTTTCTTTGTGTCAGTATCAAGATGGAGTAATGGGCCCATTTATTATTTATTTTTAAAAGAACAGTCCTGATCCAGATTGGGACTGTGGGTATGGGAGGAGGGAGTATTAACATACTCCTCTGTGATAAAATTCTGAGTTAAAACTATTTGAAAAACCATTACCCATGCATATGATTGTTTAATAGTGACTGTGTGGGCCCCAGTCCTAGGTATAGGTGACCACATTGTAGTTGGGAAGAAAGAGGGGCAAGATTTTTATTAGAAACAGCATGGGGAAAATGGTTAATCTCCATTCAGCTGGACTGTGCTTTCCTACACTAAGGATATGGCACCCCACAGTTAACTGTCTTTATTTTATACAGCCCTTTTCCTGTGGTTCATTTGGAATTCTTGATATTTTAAGCTACTCTTTTGTTCTGTCCCTGGGGGGAAAAACGGGCAGGAAGAGATGAAGAGCATGACTTGAAATAATGGGAAATAAAACTGCTTGTTCTCTAGGAACTGATTATAGAACAGATCCTGGCAAGATTTTCTAATACAAAAAAACTATTGTGAATCTGAATTTGAAAAGATATCCAAAGCTTTCTGGAGCAGTTTGTTAGCTTGTTTTTGTTTTTTTGCAAAGGTGTTAATCTTCTCAGAGGTCTATTTTGATAAGTTCTCAGCAAAAATAACATTGACCATAATAAAACGTAGACTTTTAGTCATTTGAGTATGGGTGTAATGGGACAACTGTCACTGACAGAAACTAGGGTACTAAGGGGTCTGAAATTACTGTAGAGTATCACTCTGGAGTATATGGCCTCCTTTAAGATGATAGTGAAGCAGTGTCTTGAAAAAACAAATTTCCTGGGCTGTCTTTTTTTAAAACTAGTTTCTTTATCTGTGTATTTTTACCAAATGGAGTTGAAAAACAATATTTTCAAGAGGACTGAAAACAGTGCTCTTTCAAATGACCTTCAATCACTTTATCAAACTGTTAACCAAATAAAGCAATAAAGACAATACAATATTTGTACCTGTGTAATATGAATGTATGCCAAAAATTAAATATATTTTTGGAAGGTTGGCTTGTAATATTAGTTAATATGGAAGGAAGCTCATTTCATACCCCACTATTAAATGGCTCAGAGCACATTTGAGATCCATTTCTTCCATAATGGAATCTCATTAAAAACTGATGACTCACAACTAGTTTAGAAATCTAGCTTCTGTAGTCAGACCTAACACTTTACCATCCCAGTTCTTATTTTATAACTATTTCACATCAAAGCATGCTGCCTATGGAGAGGGTTTGCCTTAGTCCAGTCCATAAGATGCCGCAAAAGCAAGAGAACTGTAAAGAAACTTCCAGGCTGGCTGAATGGTATAGTTCTTCGAGGCTATATGACAAAACACATGTGAAAGAACTAATTATTCAGCAGTGCCTCAAACCTGCTAATGTCAGTGGTATACTGAGAAACTGGCCCATAGAAAAGAAGGCCCCACACCACTCTAGTAACATAACTTGGACCAAAGAGAGGTAGCAAGTGGGGCTTGTGTTTCACACGGGAGGCCTCTCAAACAAGTGTTTCCCATGTAAAAACCTGAAATGGTACAATCATTTAGGACAAATACCATTAGGAGCCTCAGAGAATATAGCACTTCATGTGGTCTTCCAGCCTCCAGCTCTAGCCTTGACGTAATCCACCTTGTAACAAATTGTGCTAAGGCCCAGTTCCAGCAATGATGTGATTTCCATCATCATATTGTTCCTATTGGATATACGTGCTAGCTTTTACATACCAGTGAGTACTTAGGACAGAATGTATTGATTTTACCAGGAATAGACGAGTGGCTGTAGCAAATGGGGACTGTCTGTAACATATTAAGCTCTCCTGAGCTGTGCACTCCAAGGACTGTATTTTCAGGGCAAATTGCTCACAGTGTTGTCTTTTGAAAAAGTGACAAAGAGTACTTGTAATATATTTTGCACTGCAATCCTGACAGCACTCAGGTTTGAGATCAGTGATGCGGCAATTTGTGATGAAGAGAAGCCAGCCTTCCTCAACTTGGTGTTCTGCAGATGTTTTAGTCTTTACATTCCTTCATTCTTGACCACTGTCCATGATACCCAGGGCTAATAGAAGTTCAAAATATCTAGAAGGTGCCTGGTTAAGTAACACCATACAGCTATAGCTATTCTTTTCTTTGGGGAGGGGGGGGTCCTGCATAGATGCCAACTAAACAGGAATAGTCCTTTTAGTGCTGAGATCAAATGCAGGTGAATTTCACCTGTAAAATAATTGTATTGGACTGCAGTTCCTATCTTCCACAGCTATGAAGGCCCCTGGTTAGAATGGAAATGTATTCAGAATGTATGAAGAGAGAGCACATTATACTGAATTTTACATATAGCATTGCTGGTCTCTGGAACAAGTGAAAATGCTGTCTATTTAGGAAGCACGAGTCTTGAATTCAGCCATTTTTGTTTAGATAATTATTAAAAAATAAGGCTGTACTGAATTAATAGGTAGAGCTTATTTTTCTGTCTGAAGAACCGTAAAATGTCAAAGGGCACATTAGTAGGGTTTTGAGGTATTTAAACCTATTTCCTTTAGGCTGGGATGTTGACTGTATTTGGTGATATTGACCTTTGTGTTGCAGTGACTGAAAGAACTTTGTTCTGTAACAATATTTAGAAAAAGTTAAGCTATTCTGCATTTACATTCTCAAAGCAAAAGTTTCGACTACTTTGAGGAGAAACTATTCCACAGTGACACTGAACTAGGAATAGCTAGTCAGGTTTTATGACAAAATTCCAGGCTGTGAATCTTGGTTTTGAACAGTTTATACTTATCCCACATAATTTGTATTTAAAACTACTGCACTAAAAGTTCTTTAGTTGTATGTTGTATAAATTTTTCTTTGTGTTAAACTGACCTTCCATATATCACCTCTGAAATAAAAACCTTTTTTAAAATAAAAACAAATTGGACCTCTTTTAGAAATGTACAAAAGCTTGTATGAAGTGAACTAAAGCTGGCTTTAGCTTCTGAGTTTTGCACTTATCATGCATTGTGAATGTTAAATTTAAATAAAATACTTTGTTCTGGGTGTAACTGACATTTTATTTTAGAGTGGACTTTTATAATTAGAATTTGTTATGACTAAGCTAAATACATATCCCTTTACTGCTCAAATCTTCTAACTCGTCCAGTTCACAAATTTTAGATTTTTTTTTTCTTGTAATAATCCTATGATCCACATAATTGGGCAAACCAACACATGGTGAATTGACTTGCTAGAACAGCTTTTGTTAAAAACCAAATTGGTCTAAAATTGTCTGTGATAAGACATCATCACCCAAGTAAATTATTTGTAGTACATACCTCCATGGATAAATATGCACACTCCTTTCTGGTAAGTGTCTTATCTTTCTGGCAGGCACCATTTTGTTGAAGGAGTTATAAAAGCTACTTCCTTAACCTAGACAATTGTCAAAACAACATCAGTAGCAATTCCATCTAGTTCAATACAAGCCAAATTCTCAGTCAGTAGTAGTTGAGCCCACCCAGTTCTTAGTTCCTGTCATCAATGCACTGGTGTATAGTGCATGGCATATTTCCTGTCCACTACTGGTGTATCTACTAGAACTTACTACTATTTTACTGTGCTTTCACTGTAAAATTAGGCTTCATGGCCCTTTTTGGTAACTATTCCATTGGTGATGTGGGTACTTTGCATATTGCTTTGTTAGGGCTGCAATCCCATTGGGATGAGAGGGACACTCCTGTCCATCCAGTGCAGAGTGGGAACAGTAGCAGAGGCAATCTTCACCAATGCACCTTTCCTACTCCATTTTTCCTACACCCTTGCTTTTGGTTCTCCTGCAACAGTGTCTCAGAGGGGAGGAAAGAAGGCTGGTTTGGCTTCAGGTTATCCATATACTAGACACCCCAGTCCATTCCACTTCCTGATGCAGGCCAAACTCTAACCCTTCTCAGAGCTTGCGTTCCTGACCCCAGAGAGCACCTGGTGCAGTTCTTTCCGCTTCACCTGCAAGGGTGATTGGAGTTGCCTGCTCCAAGGCTGGAACAAAGCCTTCAAGCTCAGAGTTTGGAATCTGACTTACTGCATAGTCCTCTCGAGTCACAATATAGTCTGTCCAGGAGAAGCAGGATTGTTTCCTCCGTAGCATATTAATTTGAAGACAGGTGGCCTGTGGGGTGGATTGAAGTGCTCCCTTACCTTTGCGCATATAGGCTAAAATCCTAAAGCCATTTACCTGGAAGTCAATGGGAATTGCTTTTGTGCTGTTAATCTTGTGTAAAAACACACAACAAACTTTTTCCTGCATATTAATTCTACACTTCAAAGACCATCTCATGCTTGCAGTCAGGCCTGGAAGTGGGGAAATTAGGGAAGAGGAGCTCTGTTAAGGAACAACTTATAAAAATCCCAGTACTGATAGCCTTTGAACTATTGTGCAGAAATTCTCTTTCCCTCTCTACTATGTGTTACTGAAACTGGTAGAATTTAGTTCAAAGTAAGCATATATGTTTTGGGTACTATGAACACAATATAGATAACATTCCACTATCTCAAAAATATATTGAGAATAGAGGTTCTTTAACATTGATCACAGAGGTTTGAATCAGAATATTGTTTTTGCTTTAAATATTTGCCTATGTTAGTAGTAAGGTAGCCCAAAATAACATTTGCCTTCAAATAATATTGAAGGTCAAATATAGGTCAAATAATATTGACCTATATTCAGCTTGTTCCAAGATCTTTCTCACTTGCAATATTGTTGAGACAGGTATCCTCCATCTTGTAACTATGTATTTGGCTTCTTTTTCCTAGGTACAGAACTTGGCACTTGTCCCTACTAAGTTTCATTCTGTTGTTTTCAGCCCAATTCTCCAGCCTATCAAGATCGCTTTGAATTTCGTTTCTGTCTTCCAGGAGAGATATTGTGTGTCATCTGCAGGTGCAATAAGCATTCCCTGCAATTATTCCAAACCATAAATAAAAATATTGAAGAGCACTGGGCCCAGGGCTGACCTGCTTGTTACCTCTCCATTGTTTGAGAGGGTGCCATTGATAAGTACTTGTTGAGTCCAATTCTGTAGATATGTTGGGCTAATGTCTGATGGAATTTGTTTTTCATTTGATTTGGTTTTTGGTGATGTTTTAATATTGTTTACTTCAAATTAAAAAGCACATTTCTGAAAAAAATAGGGTCAGGGATTAGTCAAACTCTAGTTTGTACACCCTTAGTCATTCTAAAATAGGACTTATATCTAAATTAGGCATTTAGGCCAATGGCCTTTTCTTTCTTGCTATATTTTGTTTTCTGTGTCTCCATCTTAGAATAAAAAAGTAATTAGAGAAGCCTAAATGTCTGCTGTAATAAGCCAGGGATCAAATAGTACATAAATACTATTTTCCCATGGTATTCTTGCAAGGTGGTAGCAAGGATTAGATTGGTATAGATAGGTAAGAGCAGTACTGGAGCTAGAGGTGTTGTAGATTCTTGAGAGGAGCCTAACAAGTTCTCTTTCACTAAATGCTGCTTTCTTGCTTCAGCCACTAGATGGCACTTTACTTTGCATCTGGAATTCGAACTAAAATAAAAGCTTATACTTAGAGCATTCAGTAAGGTCTAAAAACTATGATTCTGTGATATCTTGGACTTTTGGCCAATTGGAATGAAATTGTAGGACAGATATTTTATAAGTCTCTTAGACAATGTGTGTGTGTTTCAATTTGGCATTATATAATCTAATTCTTAAATTCTAATGATAGTTATATTTCTTGTAGAACCTCTGTCCTCCCAATAAGAAAAAGAAAACCCAACAAAGTTCGAAAGCATTGTGAAACTAGTCTTTAATTAGAATGCAGTAAAAATCACTTTAGACGACCCTGTCCATTAAATTTACTGCTAAGCAGAGATGCTTCTACCAAAGCTGTGTGATTCATTTTTCAACATGGCAGATTTCAGAGGAGAGGGGAATGGTGTGCTTTCAGCTGGAATACTAGAGCAAGGGTAAGAGGCTGAATGCTCGAGCAGGGGTGGCAAGTGTGCGAGAGCACAGGCACAAGGTATTTCCTGAAACACTGGCTTGTACGGATCTGGATCAGGAAATGGAGGAGTGGGATCACCCTGGCTTTCATTAATAATCTCATTAGACAAGAAGCTGCCTTGTGGCTTTGTGATGCTCTTGAATTCAGGACTGTGAACTTCTGTGTTAGTTTCACGCTGGGTTTCCTTGTCAGCTTTATGAGCCAAAGCACGTTGGAAATACAATTCTGACTTCATCTGTTTGACCCAGGCTTTTGCACGCTGCTTCTGGTGGATTTGTTTCCTCCATTGAAGAAAGAGCATACAACTGAATACCAAGATGTAACAAAATCCCAGACTTCCAAAGTAGATGGGCAGCAAACCTGAAAATAAGGCCATGTAGTAAGAGTAATGCACCAGCAGAAAGTGTGTCTCTGTGACATATTTTGTAAAACTGCTACCAACACAGAAGGTCTGAAACCTGTTTGAATCTGTAACATCTAAAACACTTTAAAAGTGTTCTAAATGCTTGAGGAGTCTCATTTGAACTAAAGGATCTACTTAACATATTAACTTGGAATAGGGGTAGGTCAGCTTACATATTTAAAGGACCAGAACATAATGTGCTCGTTCCATTTTGTGCTCGCTCGAGTTTCCAGACACTTTTGGGGGCAGCCCCATGCTGAGCATGTAATCATCTAAATTAGACTGATGAAGGCATAGATTGCTGTGGCCAGGCCTTCCTTCACCAGGAAAAGGCACATCTAACAGCCATCTAACCCTCCATAAGTGGCACTGGGCTAAGAAATAACTCTGAGTCATAAAGCTGAAGGAGTACGACATGTCCAGAACAGAACAGACTGCCCCTGTAGTCCTGGATTAGCTTGACTACTAACCTACCATACCTTCCCTTTGTCTGAAGTCAAGTCTCAATCATAGCATGCAGACTGTGGATTCAGGGCCTTAGCATCCTTGTCCTCTCTCCAGTCCTCCCCAAGGACTAGGAAAAGTGCCTCCAATCCCAAATCTTCCCATCCTTCAGCTACAACTGTAACTGAACTACTATCTGAACTGTATGCTACAATTAACAAAAGTGCAGAATCAAAACAGGAAGCACTTTGATTTCATAGTTGGATAACCTGTGGAGGTGTGCATGGGGATGCTTTACAATCTACTACTGGGTAAAACATATTTCAGCAAGATAATGACATATAAACATGGATGTTCAAAATGAGCAGCACAATCTTCTTAGAATTATAACTGCATTAGTTCTATAACAGAAGAAGGACCGATCCTGGGAAAGTGATTTCAGGCTTGTGAAATTATGGCCTTTCTTCAGCCTTAAATATACTGGTATTTGTTTAGAATCTACATTTTTTTTTTACTTCCACCCTGCATTTTTTTACTTCCACCATGCATATATATTTGCAATATTTTCAGGATAAATGAAAATATTGCAAATATATAAATATCCAAGATTTTATTTAACAATCCTGTTCATTAGGCAGGCTCAGAGAGAGTAACTCACTAAGGCCAGCAGGCAGCAATTTAAACTTAGGACTTTCTCATGCAAACTGATGCTAGAGGATGACACAAAGTATAGGTACCCATTGGATATTATCTATTAGTCAATAGCAACATAAGCCTTAAATATTTTGGGAATTTCTAAAGATAATAGAATTCCACACATAATTTGGAAGCTGTATGGGTATGTTGAATGAAATCTCTATTTACACTAAGAAAATACAGACCAGATGGCAGAAAGCTGTCCATTCACATGGCAGGAGGTAAGAGATATTGTGTTGTTGGTATTAAATCCAGTTGGGTGGGTATTCTGCACAAATGCTAAAAAAAGGCCCTGCTAAAAGATGTTTCTCCCCAGATGTTTCTGTTTGCAGGCCATGCTGTCACTATTTTCAGTAATTTTCAAAATTATTACTCCCAGATGAATGTGTAGCCCATGTACATTGCTATTCCCTCAACCATGTCATTCACACATTGACTTGTTGTAAGAGCCAAATAAACCTTTCAAGTCATAAATATTTGCTAATAGTTAAGAATGGTGACTATGCTACTTACCACTTGATATAATCATTATTTACATACAGAAACCTTTTGGAATGTGTCAAATCTGTCTTGGCCTCTTTGCTGTTCTAAGGAGGGAAGGAAAACTAACTAAAGCAGAAGATAGTTGAAGCTAGTGTCATTGAAACAGAATGGGAATGAGATAAACATTCTAAAGCTAACAGTGAGATAATGGCAGCTAGGATACCATTCCTGAAGGCTCAAGAACACACACTTTCCACTCAAATGAGTGTTCTTGGCATGTGACTGAAATCCCTTATGTACAAGAATGGGTAATCAGGTTAATAAGAGAGAAGGCTTTTCAGCCAGCAAACAACCAAGGGTGGAAATTTCCCTAAGGATTGCTGCCATTCTTGAGCATCTGAAAAAATCAATTTTCTATCTCATGTTCCGTTGAAAAGCTGCATTCTGACTTTGTTCTTCTCTCTTTCAATAATCTATTTGTCAATGGGTTGGAGCTTTTCATCATTCCTTTCAATAACATTCATACTATAGTGGTCTCCAGAACCACTATAGTAGTTTCTACATATCTGATGATGTTCTGTAGGTATTCAGATGTATTCCTGTTTGTCAATGCAAGGAAGAAAGAGTTTTGTTTTGTTTTTTTTAAATCCCAGTGCAGGTGGCAGTTGAAACACAGACATACAGAAAAATCGGAAGCCGGACAAACTGTAGCCCAGTGCAGATGTTTTTCTTGCATAGGGCAAATGTTCAATAAGCCTACACGCTTAGGGTTGTCAAGGGCCTGAGGAGTATGCTTTCTATGCCTGCTATCATTTTCCTAGATTTGAAGGATTTATCCTGTACTGCAATCTTGGTTTAAGTATTTTAGTCCAGCTCCTTAGACAGAGCTTCTCCCAAAGCAGATACCAATCTTAATGGGATGTGTCACTTCCTTTAAGAGCTATATGCAGTCCTTAAGCATTCATTTGCATGGTGCCTATCTATGCATTTTTACTTAGAAGCAATAGCGCAATTCCATTATTCTATGAAGTCCACGCAGAAGTAAGTTCCGCTGTGTTAAATGAGATTACGTCCAGGTAACTGTGCTTAGCCTCATTGCAGTCTCAGTTGGGATGCTCGCTAATATTCCTTGGACCTTCGTTCCATTTAAACTCGCAAAGGAGCGGGCTGCATGTTTCATGCACCTTCTGAAATTACCGAGCTTCCCGGGTGTCCGTTGCGCCCCCTTCCCTTGGCCCCCGATGATTACACAGCGCCCGGGGAATTTCGGTTGCCACCGCCTCAATCCCCACCCAGCTCCGTTTACTTGGGGCCGGAACCTTTGTGCTGGGCTGCGCGAAGGAGGCGGGAGGTGTTACGCGCTGCTCTCGGCCGATGTGGGCAGAGAGGGACAGGATGGCCGCGGGGTACGTGCAGCAGCTGTGGGGAGCGGCGGGGCTCGGTCTGTCCCGGGGAGCGCTGGCGGGGCGCTTCGCCGCTCTGCGGCCGCTCGGCCTCCTGCTGCCGCCGCGCCCGCTGCTGCTGGCGACGCGCGGGGCTGGGGGCGAGAGTGGCCTGGAGGGGAATCCCTTCTTCGAGAAGTACCAGAGCAAGATCGAGGGACTTCGCAGGTAACGGGGAGGGAGGGACTGCCTGCAGGAAGGGGGCGGCGGCGGGGGGGGGGGGGGGGCATTGCCGGCCTCCTTGAGTTACGTCCTCTCCGGGAGGAACACACAGGGATACGGTTAGAAATGTTCGCCCGCTGCCTCGTATAGGAGGAGTAAGTTCTCCTTTTGCCCTCTTAGGGGGCGAAGCCTGCAGTTCTGTGCGCCTTTTCAAAGACTACTTTCTAGTGCGATTTGCGCCTGATCAAATATGCATCTGACTGGGCTCCTGCGCACATTTTAGAGGTTTTCTCGTACCTCCACAGGTGTCTCTTAATCTGCAGCTCAAACCTTATTTGCATGATACTGTTTACTGTTTTGAGTGCTACCATAATTAAGAAAAAGTGTTTGTTTTGCTCTTGCAAGACTTCTACTGTTAATCGTTGAGTTTTGTGCTTACTTAGGTAATACTAAATTTATCTTCCTAAACCGTTTCAGAGGATAAATTGTAAAGTTAGCTTATGGTAAGAGCATATTACAGCCAGTCAGTCATGGGTTTTTGAGATAGAGCAGGAATAAATTGCACTGTTGTTTAGTAGCTATTAACTGTGCTAATGTTGATTCAGATCCAATCCAGAGATTTTTAAAGCCCGAATGGAGCAACGGAATGATGTGAAAAAGCAGCCAGTGGGACATTCAAAGCAAGCAGAGTTTGTTAAAAGCATGGAGGAAAAGGTAAGGTCAATACCTTATGGTCTATTAACTATTAGAAATCTGGGTTAGGAAAAGCTGTCTAGAAAATATCTTGATTGCTTTTATGTGTGTCTTTGTGAGGTTATTTACCTATGAAAAGGTGGTGCAGTTGTTTATTGGTTCTTGTGAATGAATTGTTTTGCATTTAACAGAAGTGTTTCCGACTACTGGACCTTGTGTTCCAGTTTGTTTAAAACAGTAGTTTCCAAAAGGCAATCTTATTTCACAGTATAGACCAATTACCAAGCTAAGATTCAGGAACTTCAGAGATGTTTCAAAGCTATTTTGCCCATTAGGATTTTGAACAGACACAGTTCTTGCATAAATATAATTTGTACAGGTTGACAGCTTCTTTCTGTCTTGCATGTCAGTCTGTGCATATGAATGAAATTATATGCATTGCATTGGAATAATGCATATGGATGAAACTATATGCATTGCATTTTCTGAAAGAAAAAAATAAACTTTTTTGTTTTCAGATGATATACAAAAGCAGGCACTGTAGCTTTTTTTAAATGTTTCTGTTTCAGTCATTAACAATTAAAAAACTGTTGAATTAATTTAGATGTCATTTAATTGATTAAAAGCTTTCTAATCTAGCTGATGGAGAGAGAGAGAGAGCAATCCTTTCATCCTTGGACAAGTGTGACATGGACCATATTCAAATTCCTCCTTTCAAAGATAGCACTCTGACTTTGGAAACAGGAGTGGAAATGTGACTCTTCTCCTCCACGCCCTCATAGCTGATGCAGAAAAAACAGTCCTAGCTGCCCTCTGTGGTTAGAAAACTTACCTCAGAAGAGGAGATGGGCCATTCTGGTGAATGAAGAGACAAGGAGACTGGGGAAGCCCATCTAATGAAATCTGCAGGGCAGGAGGATGGGAGGCAAAAATTGCCTCTACAGGCCCTCCTAATCCACATTGGACAACCTTAAGCTTAAGCTTGGGCCTTACAGCCATCATCATAACTTTGTGTTCTTCATAATTCTCCAGTGATACTTGCGCCAGCATGCTGATTAGGCATTGGTGGAACTGCTGTCATGGGTGATGGCGCAGGTGAAATTGCCAAGAGGAGTCTGGGTGCTTTGCCTCTCTTGTCAGGTGGCTCCTTCACCACTTTCCACAACCTACAGTGGGATTACTGTGCCTGGTTCAGATAATGTAAGAGCCTATTGTGGGCTTAAGGAGCCCTAGAATACACCATGGATCGTTAGGGTGGCTTATTGGGGGCAATAATAAGCCCCTTGCAAGAAACAGTCTGAATTTGGATGATATGGCAGCCAAGCATGGCTACCTACCCATGACAGTTTGCCATGTTATGCAAACCCATTTTGGGTGTTTCTCTCCCCTTTCTGTCTTCTGTGTCTCTCTCAGCATTCTTGTAGACGTTGAATATTTGTCCCTACTTTGTGAAGACTAGCCAGGGGATATTTTTCTATTCAGAGGCCAAACACAAGTAAATGTGCCACAGCCATTGGTCATTTTTATTGCCTGCATATTGTTTTGCCTGACTAGCTATAAATAAAATTATCTTACGGCAAGGGGGAATTTCACCAGCCCATGAGCAAAACCATTATGTTTAAAAGGGATGCCACATTTCCCCACAGTCCATAAACTTTTCCAAAACAAATATTTTATTCTTTATTAAAAGAAAGGTAGAAATACAAAGAAGTGCAAAGATACCGTCTAATCAAGCACTTTCATTATTAAAATGTATTCAAATTTAAGACAGACTTAAATAGTACCATTAGCACTTCTGCAGAAGTTGCTTATAGATTAGTAACCTATTACAGATTAATGAACTGTTCTTCCCTGAAGTGGAGGGCAGGACACATTCCAATGGGGCAAAGGTCAAGGAACCAGGCTTCAGGTTGGATGCCAGGAAGTACTTCCTGACAGTTAGGACCCCTTGGATATGGAATGGGCTTCCAAGGGAGGTGGATGAGGCCCCATCACTGAGGATGTTCAAGGAAAGACTGGACAAGCACATGTTGGGAATTACATGAGTGGAGCCAGCTGGAGCCAAGGGTTCCAGGATACATACATACAAGGATGGCTCAGGATGCCCCTTCTGACTTGTTTTGTTTCTGTGTTTCTAGTAGTTTGGAATACAAGTTTGCAACTAATTCAGTTATATAAGATTTTGTATCCATAAAGAAGGCCTTCTTGGGAAGAGAGCAGTCAAAGGACAAATCACTTTTTTCATTGTTAAAACATTTTGCAATCGTAACCCTTGTAACAGTTGCTAACTCATTGCCAGACTGGCATGCACAATTTGCATATGGAATGCCATTTATATTTCTTCCAGTTAGTCGAGGGCAGTATTCTGAAGCAAATGAGTGTAAATGCTTTCCTTTATTTTGGGACAAATAATGACCTCAAGAAGTTAACACAGCCTCACTGTGGCACCATAACAACTCCCAAATATAAAGGAGAACAAATATTTATGGCAGATGCTATAGAGATCTGATAAATCAATATCTGTGATCCAGTAGAATAAGATTAATTTTGCCTTCTTGTAGATAAAGGGGGAGAAATATAAGGAATATCACAAGTACAACATTTGTTTTCCAGAGGATTCTTCCATTTAGTACTATCACAATCTTCATGCACTGAATATAACAAAATAGAAGTATTTTCTAATAATATAAATATCGGCCAGTACATTACAAATAAAAAACCCACCTTTGCTCTCTGATGATAAAGAACCAGCATCTGCGCTAAGTGCTGCTGATGGCACAAATTTTGGCAACTTGTATTGTTTTACATAATCCCTCAGTCTACAAATTGTTTTTAACTATGTATGTATTTTTGTGTCTTGTTGATTTGTTCTTTCAAACACAGGAAAATAGTGTAACAGTTTTGTTACTAATCTGTTTTTAAATGAAACTTTTACTGTTCCATTTTAGGCCAAAGGACAAAAACATGCATTCACAAAAAATAAGGTAAGATGGAATTTTTATTAAACATCTATTTTGTTTTTACCTTAATAATCTTTAACATACTTGTTGTATAAGATCCTATGGGATCCAGTATGGTCCAATTAACAGACTGTTGACACTGAATCCATGGGACCTGAATTTCAGTGTTTTTAGACGGTGACCTGGTTGTCATATAACAACAGCACAACCTGTTGTGCATGAGTGCAGAGTGTGCAGTTAACTCCTCCACACCCACCACTTCCCCTTGCAAACAGCAGTGTGTGTAAGGTTATTCATGTGATGTCCAAACCTGGACACTTTGGGTTGTTTGTGAGTTAAACAACCCATAACTTGTTATTTGGTTAATTGGAAATGACTTGCACACAGTGTATCCCTGCAAATTATGGGTTAATTAATTAACCCATGATTTGGCACCAAACTTTATTTATTTATTTATTTATTTATTTAAAACATTTTTATGCCGCCCCCATTGCAACAAAGCCTCGGGGCGGCTCACAACAAGAACAAAATTATACAATAAAAATATTGAAACCCGGTGCATCTTGGCTTAAATTAAACTTTACCATTGTGTGTAACTAGGACCACTGATATCTATATAGAATTCAGAAAAACATCTTTTATGATGCAGCTAGAGAATCATTGTTTTCATTGGACCCACTGCAGAAAGTCATGTGAAGAACTGGCGCAGCCTAGACCAGGGTTCCCAAAATTTTGTACCCATGGGCATATTTGGGTATTTGAGAAGCTGCTGTGAGCAGTACCACAAAATGTCTAATCAGTGGATGATTACTTGGGCAGCCACCTGTCACATCTTGTGTTTTAGGCTGTGTCTTACTCATCAGCAACCCCAGCATGTGTATTGGATGTAGCAACATCTGTTTAATAAGGAATTGTCTAATTCAGCTAATTGCCAGTGATGTGGTACAGCTAGTGCTTCTTTTGAACATACACTTTCCTTTCTTTGTTGGGGGATGTTATTACACAGATAAAGGTTGTACAAGAACAGTCTTAATATTCACTGATGTTCACACTTGTTTATTTTTTTATCTTTTTCATGGAAGTGGACAACTGGTTAATATAAGTGAATTTCTATACCTTTTTGACAGCTAAAATATTTTTAATACAACATTGGAATGGTAGCACTAAATTTTTTATGATACAATGCATTGCAGAGTTTAAACATGTTTAAACTGGAATTGGTGGCATATAGCTACCATTTTCTAATGCACTTATCTGGATTCTTGGTCTTCTTCTGTTGAAGCATGCATAATTGCCTGTAAACTAAATCCATTTGAGATGTATTAATTGCTATGAATATATCCAAACCCATATATTTATATTTTTAAAGAGTTTTTTAAAGTTTTGGATGAGTTTGCAGGCAGCACATTGGGAATGGCTTCATGGTTACCCTTGGAAGTGCCCATGCGTAATGGGATGAGGAGCCCAGGCCCAGATCACCTAAAATAAGCTTCCCGGGTCTTGTACTCAGTTTCCCCTCCCCACTCATTGGTCTTATCAGAAATCTTGCTGTCTGTTGTACTTCTATTTTATTACTGGAGATTAGTTAATCGTATGTGGTTTCCTGTTTAAGTCTGTTCATGTATTGTTCATACATACCAGAATTAAAATATTAATTTCTTTTATAGTTGCATGCAAGCTTTATTGTTTGCAATTTGTTTCAGACACTTGATTCAATACTTAATGTTGAGATGATGAAACAGAAGAAGCCTGAAGAAATAAAACAGGTGAAAACAAACTGAAAGAATTTTGGTATAGTTTTTTGTAGATATTTCACTGGACAGAACCTCTTGTTCGGTACATATAACACTTATGAAAGCTTCCATGGCCAGAGCTACAGGGCCATGTCTTGAGTTGTTGTTTCTTATATGGAGATGCCTGTCATAAATAAAAATAGATGTTTACTGTCATGTGTCAAGTGTCATTCTGTACTGCAGCTCCATGAACCAGGCGAGTGCTCTGCGCGTTGCTGAATCTGTCTAATTGTCTGAAAGAAACACCTGCATTGTGCTTCACACATGACAATCAACTCATAATTATTTTCATAGATGGTGCAATAATTGCTGGAAGTCTCTTTCCATGCATGCTTCTCCCTTTGATTTGAGTCCATCATTTGGATTCCCCTGCCTTCTGAAGTCAGGTGGTGGGTGACTGGGGAGAGATCTTCTCAGCAGTGGTATTCAACCTGTAGAACACTCCCCTCAGAGTAGTTCACCCAGTTTCCACCTTGAGGTCTTTTTGGCACATGATTTTTTTTTAAAAAAATTCTCCTAGGTCTTTAAAAGCATCACTTTGCACAATTTTACTTTGCTTTGGTGCGTGTTATGCTTGTTCATTCACTTTATTGTAACGATGGGAGCGCCCTGGAGGTGGTGGTTGGAGTGTTGGACTGGGGACCTACGAGATCTGGGTTGTAGTCTCCAGTTGGTCTTGAAGCCTGCTGGGTGACTTGGGGCTAGTCACTCATGCTCAACCTAACCTACCTCAATGGAGCAATGTAAGCTGCCTTGGGTGGGAAAGAGGAAGAAGGCAGGCCCTCAATGTAATATTGCAATAATAATATTTAGTTTTAGTTGAAAGCACTTCTGAAGGGTAAGTCAAATTAATCATGTGACTCTTGGTCCTTCAAAGTGGCTGGTATGTGGATATAGGCTGCAGGATATATCAGTGAAGACCAAATCAAGTTTCCCTGCTTGAATAATAATTTAGTGGTTACCAATCACGTCATATTGTGAATGAATGATGGTTACCTTTATTTGAAGTTACTTTACTTTTCAATGATTGCCTATGAAGTTAGTGTAGTTGTTTCTTTCTTCCAGATATGGAAGCAATATTTTTCTGGTGAAGACACAGTTTATGCAGTTATTCCTGTAAGTACAATTAGGACACAAGAAGGACAGACTATAGCAAAAAGGAAGGGGCGATCCTTTAAGGTTCTGTATGTGTGAGAATGATTCATGTACAGTAATATGAGAACTGTTGCGATGGAAGCAGAAAAGTCTGCTAAACAACTTTCCTCTTGTTCTTAGTTGTTTCAATTAAACTAATAATATGAGTGAACTAAATAGAGAAGAAACAGGTGTAGCTCATGATGCAATGTCATTTGATCAGATGCCAAGTTCTTTTCCCCCTCTTGGTATTAAATTCAAGGCAAAACATAAGCCCTACTAGTTATTAGGAGTGCCAGTGCTTTGCCATTTACTACAATGGACCACATGCATACACTTATTTCTGGATGAGATCTCTCAAAGAACTAATGCTGTCGCCATATGCAAGGACTTCACATGTTGTGCATCTCTACCAAGGGAAACTGGATTGTGCAGAGATGCACAACATGTACAGACTCCCATTGTATATTTACATATACAGACATATATTCTGGATGTATGGGTGTGTGTGTTCTCTTACATTCTCTTTCACTTATATTCCCTGAACAGGTGAGTGTTGCATTTATGCAGTTTAGAAAGAGATAGTCCTACCTGTGGGGTAGGTAGCAGAGTAGCACTTATTTACTCATACATGGACACTTAAAGCCTTCTAATGGATACATACTGAATCTTACAAAAATGTTGCTTTCTCAGGAGGATGTGGATCTGCAGTATTCCATTTTTGCTATTTTTTTCCTGCTCAAAGTCAATCTTATTTGCTTTCATAGGCATACCAAAATAAAAACAAATCTTAAAGTCTCGTTGATTTTTGTGGGTCTACGTGAAGTATGACCAAGTCTGGATCCAGGGTAGTTGTTACTGGTTCTGTTCTAGTATTAATGCTAGTAGAGGAAGTGGCTTATTTTCTGTTCCATTTTTATATTTGATTTTTAGAGTTCAACCATTTTGATAGAATATGATTTTTGGAATCCACCACAAATTATTGGTAAGGCAAATTCCAAGACTTTAGCCTTTATTTCCCAGTGGTGAGAGCTAATCAAGCTTTATGGGTTCTTTCCTTAAAGGCAATCTAAAAGTAAATTTCAATTAATAGTTTCCCCCCTCCTCTGTTTCTTCTAAAGGGAAAGACTTTTGATGTGATCTGGAAGCGGGTACAGAAGTGCCCATCAGTAAGTATGGTGTATCTGTCTTGTTGCATCTGTTTTGGTTCTTGTACTCTTCTGGTTGCAGAAAATTGACTTTTGATTGCTTACTGTGCAAAATGTGTTTGGGTAAAATATGTATAAAACCGTTCCTTTTAGTTAATTGATGCTTTGTTTAAGAGCTTCAAAATGTGCAATTGGGGTTGTATTTTTTTTTCAGCTTCAGAAAATTGTGTAATTGTATTTGTAATTTTTTGGGTCATTCTTTTGCTTCTAGAATTATCTGATATGCATAGTCTTGCTGGGTCAATTTCCTTGTATGTTTCAGCTGTGAACAGAATGGCTGGATTATGTAATATACATGAAAAATAACAAGTTGAAGCTGTCACTGGAGGCAGCAAGGGCAAAATTGCAAAGAGAGGTTGTTGCCACTTTTACCAATTGGTTCACTAGGGCTCCCCACATCCCACAATCAAATTGCTCTTTTGATTCTGAGAGCACAGCAACCTTTTGTGGATCAAGCAAGAACTAGAACAAGCTATGGGTTATCAGGATGGCTTGTTGATGAAAAATAAGCCACCCTGTGGGAAGCAACCTAACTTCAGAAGACACAAAAACCTGTCATAACCAGTTACCCATGATGTGCTGTTGTGTTACATGTGTTCAGTGCATGTTTCAGTCTAACCTACCTCATAGGACTGATTGTCTGGGCATCACTATGTTCATCCTCCTGAACTCCTTGGAATAAGTATGCATGCTATGAATCTCTGAATACATTCAGTAAAATCGCTGGCCCATAAATGACCATTGGACATCCTACAGTGTGCAGTCTGATGTAAAAACTACTGCTTATAAAAACCTGGAGTTAGAATGTTGTGTTTTTCTTGTCCTAATGGCAGTACCTTTATAGTGTAGGCCATGGTCAAAACTGGTCTCAAAACTGGGACTGAGAAATGCTTTGTGAAAGGCACAAAACTGATCATTCCCATGTTGCTCGGCCCTTGTGGCTGCAAATTTGTTATCTCTGGGCTTGTGTTTTTGTTTTATTGTAAACTGAAACTAACTAAACCTATTGGATTTCCCCCTCTCCCCAGTTTCTGTATGCATTGCCAAGGAAGGAAGGGTATGAGTTTTTTGTGGGGCATTGGTCAGAAACAGAACTCCATTTCACTTCTCTGATAAATATTCAGGTAGGCGACCTTTCAGAAAATTTGTCTAGGGTTGAGTTTGGGAAGAACTGCTAGGGGTGTTCCT
The DNA here is from genome assembly GCF_004798865.1 of Varanus komodoensis. Lineage (NCBI taxonomy): Eukaryota > Metazoa > Chordata > Lepidosauria > Squamata > Varanidae > Varanus > Varanus komodoensis. The sequence goes on from NW_025335268.1 coordinate 115,320,978, forward strand.
AGGTTGGTGCTTTAAACCATTCTATAAAACAGGACAATTAATGGTTTTGTGTGAAAGCTGATAATGCAGAATCATTTATGCTGTGGGACTTGAAAGTAGCTGCCTTCCTCAGTCTTCTATCAATTTTGTTTCAAGAGAGGCACATGCTGTTGCATTTTATGTTGCTTTTAACTATATGGCCTTCTGTTTTAGATTTAACAAAATAGATAACTTTGTTAAGAGTTGGCATAATATTAAAAAGACAGTTCTCTGAGTGGCATTGCTTATACGCAAGATGTCACTGTGGGGAGACTGGAGATTTATAGAACTATACAGCATCTTTGGAAGATGGGGAGGAAAGCCCCTGAATTGTCCAGTGATGACTGAGCATGCTTAGTGCCCCCAAGCGCTGGTGGACTTATTTTGGGAGGGAGAAATGGAAAGCAAGGGTTGAGGAGCGATGGGATGGAATAGAATGCCCAAGATCCTGAACAGGGAGCATTCTGTGTTGCATAATTTTGTTGCAGATGTGTTGCATCATGTATTATATTGCTAAATGCAATAGCCAAAGCTCTCTGGGTGCTCAACAAAGACTGAAAACTTTAAATGCAATATTTATACCATAGGCATGCGGATAGGCTGGTGATATCAAATTACTGGCAGAAAGAGAAATGAATTGTAACCACTCCTGATGAAAGTAAAAGGAGGATATGCAAAAGCAAGACTGAAGCTGAATGTTAAGAAAACAAAAATGATGACTACAGAAGTATTACAGAACTTTAATGTCAAAATTTAGAAATTGAAATTGTGCAAGGTTTTGCATGACTTGGTGAGGTCATCAATTCAAGGCGAGACTGCAGCCAAGAGCTTAGAAGACAGACTTGAAAGGGCAGCAGTGGAACTAGAAAAGTTCATCAAGTGTAAAAGGACATTTCAATGAAGACCAAGGCCAGGATCATCCAGATTATTGTATTCCTGACTGCTGTGTATGTGTGTGAAAACAGGACAGAGAAGAAAGTTGACAGGGGGAATAGTGATGCCTTCAGAACATGGTGCTTCAGGAGACCATTGTGAATTCCCTGAACTAACAGAAAGATGAATAAGTGGGTGCTAGATCAAATCATGTCAAGGCTTTCCCTAGAAGCAAAAATGATGAAACCAGAACTGTTGTACTTTGACCACATCATGAGCAGGCAAGACGAACTGTAGATGAGAACAAAGGGAAAGTCAAAGGAAGACAAAGAAGAGGAAGACCAATTATGAGATGGATCAATTCCATAAAGAAAGCCACAGTTTTGAGTTTATAGGAGCTGAGCAGGACTGTGAAGCACAGGTTACTTTGGAGGGCCTTCACTCAGAGGGCTGTCATAAGTTGGAAACAATTTGACAGCACATAAAACAACATCATACAAAACTCTTTTTCATACAGATGTTACAAAGTTCCACTTGGGAGGGTTATTTGTGCTTTTATTTCTTGTATTTTGTAGGTACCTCTTTCTGTCCGTGTGCTGACTAAACCCTTGATTGGCTTGGCTTGGCTTGTTAATTTAAAATTCCAGCTTTCGATCTTCCCTGAGGGGCTGTGCTGTGTGTACTGATTAATAATGGTCATTCCTGCTTGCTGCAGACTCTAGCTGAAGCTGCTCCCAGCCAGTTGATCTTGTACCATTATCCTGAGCTTCGAGAAGAAAAGGGAATTGTCCTGATGACTGCAGAAATGGATTCTAAATTTTTGGTAAGGGACGTTTAATGAGAAATGGGACTTCCTTTCTTTTTGTCACAAGTGGTACTGATAGAGTAGTTCCTGTCACTGTTTTGGGGATGTTAGATGTTATAAGAAGGAATGGCTAAGCTAATTATCAGCCCTCTATCCCGGATTGTTTTTTCTCATGTGTGAACCAGGAACTCTGGCTTGTCTTTACCTAGAAAGCCAGAGGAAATAACTAATGTAGCAGGAATGATTGGACAGCATGCACCAGTATGCGTACTTGTTCACAGCAATTCAGGATGTAAGAACTCTGGGTTGCTGGGGCATGCAAACCAGACCAAGATTCAGTGCTAAATACATGTCTTTAAAATGTTGTCGTGAACATGTTCATGCCCCTTTCCTCTCTTATTGTAACTACCTATCTGCAGTATATGGTAAGAATTCCATTCCAAAGTGTTGTGTCTACAGCTTAGAGGAGAAGAAGTTTGAGCCTGACTTTCTAGTTCTTCTTCATGGTCTCTGTGTATTGCACATATGGGCCTCTGCGCCTGCACAAGGCCTAGATCAGGAAAAACTTAATGAGCAGGACCCTTCTGGTTCCTGGGTATATGGGGGGGTCACCCACCCAGACCCTCAGTCTCTTTTCAACCATACATTTCTGAGATTGGGAATCCTTCACTTCTACCACTAAGTGGCTTACCACCTATTTCTCCTGTTCTCCTAGCCATTCCTCTGCTTCACTCTTTCCTGAGAGAGAAAGAGAGAGAGAGAAAGAGAGCGCTTTCTCACAAAAATATATGCTTCTACTCAACTTTCCTATCACCTTTCTCTTTCCACCCACCCCATCTGTGCGGTAGCATCCACAGTTTTTCTCAGCTGCTCCTCGCGCAAGGGCCATCTACTGCCGACAGACAGACATTCTCTGTGCCTCCCCTGCCTTGGTGAGGAGCACACAGTTGAGACTTGCCTCCACTGCCAGCTGTTAAAAAGCAAACACACTGGCAGTGGGTGGATTGGCTTAAGGCTGGAAGAGGGCCCTCCGCATGGCCAACTTAGTTTGCTGCATGCAGTGAAGTGCTTGTGTTGTTTTAAGATGAAACATGGATCATGAAATTTTCCTCTTGCACTGTAAAGTGTTAGCACAGCTTCCCCCAACTGGTGCACATAAGATGCGTTGGAGGATAACTGCATCACCAGCCCAGCCAGGCTGGGGAAAGCTCTATCACAACAGTGTGTATTTGATTTTTATGACCAGTGTTGCAGTGGAGCCTTTGCTTTTCATGCTACTGCATCAGTAATCTGGCCACCACAAACAGGAGAGCCCTGAAGCAGATCTGTGGCATTTCCCCAGGCTTGGATTTTGGACATTCAAGGGAAATAGGCTGTATTAGAACTGCGGAAAGCCTGTAACTCTTCTGACAACTTTCACTGTATGCGTTTTTTCCTTTTTTTTTTTAAATTTCACAGAATGTAGCAGAAGCACAGTGCCTAGCCAGCCAGGTGCAGCTTTTTTATGCCACAGAGCGCCAGGAGACGTTCCGTTTAGTGGAAACATTTAACCACCAGCCAGATGAGTTTAAGTACATGTCTGTAATTGGTGAGCTTGAGCTGAACAGAGTTGGGGACGACCTAAAGCCTCAAAAGGATCCACTCTTACCTACTGCTTAAGAGATGCTGCAGCCTTCAACAGAGACAACAGATACTGCAGCTGACCTTCTCTTGGTGCCAGAATTGCTGCTTTCTATGAAAATGATCCTGAGAAAAGAAGGTAGCATGGACATTTGATGGGGAGAAGAATACTTTACCAAGTCAGCCGCCATGGCCATATGAAAGCACTTACACGGTCCTGTTTCTTTCAGAATGGTAAAAGAAATGAGGAATAATAGGTGCTCACATTTGTCACATGGCGCTTCAAATTTGCACACAGCTCACGGAACGTAATATTTAGGAAGATTCTGGGTACTGCTTGTCCTTTCAGGAAGGAAAGAGAATGAGAGGGGTGAGCTAAGAGAGACTCCTATTGATGGGTTCATTCAGCTCTCAACCAAAATCTTTTTTAAAAATTGTGTACCATCAATCTATGCGAAACTTTCCCAGCATGAGCCAAAGAGATTGCTTCCTACCTCCTGGATTCTAACTGCTGAAAGGCATAGAGTAGGAAGAGAAAATGTGTGAGAAGCACGTCTTTGGAAATCTCTTAGGGTCTTTTATGACCTAACATAACATTTAAAACCGCCAGTATGAGCTGCCCTTGGAAAATTAGTTGGGTTCAGACTGCCTTCCATAAAAGGGTATTGACTGTAATGCAACATTGCTGGTAATCTGTGTGTGTTTCTTGGTACAGTAATTTTACCAACAGACTGTCATATAGCTGGGGGAAAACATGTTGCCTGTAGTCTCTAAAACAGATATTGTCATTTTTTGTTTTTTATAATTGAGGATCATAAGGTAGCCCTACAGACATTAGAACTGGGTCCTGTACAAAGACCAGTCATATATTTCTGGAGCTAGAAAAAACCTTCTGTTACTTCACTTGTTACCTCCCTTGCTAATTTGAGGTAATAACTCAGAACATTCTCCTTGGGCCTCTGGGTTTTTTTCTGAATCTGATAGATAGCCTTTAATTTCACAGGTAGGACAGTGCTTTTCAATTACAGAAAGCATGTTCTTGTCTCAGAATGGATTCAGGAGTGACAATTTTATCAGTTCCTTTAGCAATATTTTCTAAAAGAGAAATGAGTTGAAATTACATACTCCCTGCCCAAATCTGTCTTAATCTGTTGAGCTATGTATACTCTGACAAGAAAATCCCAGATTTTATTTTATTTTTTTCTCAAGCTAAGTGAATGAAAACATCCTTTACATCCATGGAGCCAGCCTGCACAGTATCTCATTCTCCGAAATCATGATATTGTGATGCCTTAATTAAACCTAGAATGGAGAGGTGAGTAAGGTTGCCACCAGATTTAAATAAATGGGTTGATTGATCATGCGTGGTGTTCACTTTTAAATTCTGTACTCATTTGCAGATGAATAAAAAGCAATTGTTCTGAAGAAATGGAGACTTTTTCTTTGCTTAGATAATATATATTTTTCTCAACAGGTGCCGTCCCGTGGAAAGGCATTCCCTCCTGTTTTAGAGGGGTTGCCTTTTTCCCTTGTGGCATCTGTCACTGGTAGTCTATGAAAGTATTAAAGGCAGTTGATTTTTTAAAAATCAAATTAAGAAGGGCATCCTTTTGGTTGACCAAAATGGAAGAATCATCTAAACCCTAGAGAAAGGATTTATCCTGAATTGCTTTTCTGAGAACAAGAAGGACTACAATCTAGCTCCTGATGGTGGAAGGGGAACTGAAACATTGACCAATTTCCTCCTCAGGTTTTCAACAGTCCCTCTGAAGAGTGCAGTGACCTCTGGAACAGAATTTTTGTTACAGTGGGTGATAAGGGAGTAGTAATCAGCAAAATTGTGTTGTTCTCCTTCACACAGGAGGCAGAACTCAGGATCTAAGCCAAGGTCTTAAGCTTCGTCTGCAGAAACATTGAGGGTCTCTCTTTCTACTGGTATACATTTCCATATGTACCTTGCTGGCTAAGAGACTGATTCACTGCTATTTATGCATGTGCAGAATTGAGTTAGCATATGAAATAAAGTTTTGCTAGCAGACAACAGGCTGAAGAGCTGGTATTTTGAGTAATAACAAACAGACCAGAATATATCAGGAAATTTCCTGGCTTTAGCTCCAGTGAAGGTGCGAAAAGATTAGACACTCAAGGACAAATATTAGATCTTACATATTCGGCAGCCCCATTCATCTTCTCCAGTCCTGGTGCTTCAGTTGTTGTCATGGGAACAGGACTCTGGAGCAGCCTAGAACAGCAGAGTGGAAAGTGCCAGTAAGCAACTCTCTCTTCCTTTTTTTAATATTTTCTCTACTTGGAGTGACACTAGACTGGGTATGAGACACTGCAGGCTATTCATCTGTGTTTAAACTATGAATAATGATCTTATATTTAACATATCTAACTTTTTCAATAGGTTATTCAAAATTTTCACAATAGCGATTTTTTTTTAAGAAGACAGTCATGCTATGGAATATTGAAGGCAGAAGAAAAAGACCAAATAAAAGATGGATTGACTCCATAAAGGAAGAGGTCAGCAGTGCTGTGAAGTACAGGACATTCTTGAGGGTGTTTGTTCATGGGGTGGCACATAACAAGAACAATACAACCTTTTTTACTTTTGGTCTCCATGGTTTGGGAATGGTTTATGCAGGGCTGCAGAAGTAAAGTTGGAAGGGGGACTGTAATTATAGCCCTTATTATTATTTTTATTACCACAGGGGTGGAAAATCCGTAGCCCCCCAACTGTTGTTGGACTCCCAGAAGTCCCATCCAGCACAACCAGTGGAAGGTATAATTGTGCTGTTGGACTACAGATTCCTCGCTCCTGTTTTAGGGCTTGCAAGTGTTCATAGTACTCTCATATATACTATTTCAGTAATCTTTAAAACAGACTTCCCTAACTGGGTGCCTGCCAGAAGTGTAAAAAGTCTGGCAGGTGCCAGATTGGAGTAGGCTGCCTTAAAAGAGTGCTGTTAAATAGACTGGTATTCTATTTCCATATTGCAAACAGAGCAGAGAAAGCACTCTGGCTAAGCTCACAGCTGCAGTTTGGTCTGAATTGGCGGCTTACCAATTTGGCTGCTACATGATGACAGTTGTTCCATGTGTACCTGGGTCGTCTTTTCCCAGATGAGCCCTCCTTTATATACAATCATCAAGGTCCCCTTTCCAGAGACTGCTGCTTTCAGAGGTGAGGAAAATACTGACCAGAGACAAGATACTGCAATGATGATGTCTTAGCTTTGGAATTACGTTCCTGGGCAGTTTCTCCAAATGCCAACCCTGATAAAATTGCTGCAGCAGGTGAAACCAGTGACCCTCCTAATGGTATGGAGTACAATTTCCAGCATTCTTGACTATTATCCATGCTTGCAAGATACTACTCAGTGTGGCTGAGTTCAGCAGTGTTGCTCTTACTGCATTTCTGAGAGCTGCTCTGAGAAACATCAGATTGAAGATGCATAGTATATAAATTATATTCAAAGCTACAAGTTAGTCCACCCCCACATCCCAGGTGACTGATTAATTATGAGAATTAGCTTTGTTTATGAAATGCCTAAACAGCTAAAAGCAAGTGATTAAGCATGCATGTCCTGCAGCCCACTTAAAAGCCTTAGATTCTGGCAAAATTTAGTTTTCCTCCCTGCTTAATGCTTTATAGCTGCAGATCAGCTTCATTCTGTTTGGGTCATTAACATTTTTGTAAAGGATCAGTGATTCCAGTTTCCATTTCTATGTGCTTAACTTTTAAGCCGCTTTCATGACTTACAGCTATTTGTATCCCACCCATTCCTAGTTAGTGGGACTCAAGGCCAGCTTGCATCATTAAAAATCTAAGCAATTATAAAATCAACAAATATATAAGTTAGAAATATAATTAAATCAGCTAGGATATTAAAATTATTAAAAATACCCAAAGTAAAATGTAAGTAAAACAACGTAGACCACGGAGCTTGTCCATTCTCACAGGTCCGAGTTGTTTCCAAAGGCCTCCTGGAACAGAAAAGTTACGGGCTGCCTCTGGAAACATAACAGGGAGGGCACCTGTGTAACCTCCCAGGGAAGGGCATTCCAGAGCCTAACTTGAAATTCGGAGTTCAATCCTTTTCACAGTCACTACAAGAGGAAGATGCCTTTTCTAGCCGTATTCAATCTCGATCATCACCATCTTGCATGTATATGTGGCCTTTTTCCCTCTAGTGAGGAGCCCAAGGTGGCTGACATTGTATTCTCACAACAGCAACCTTGTGAGGTTGGTTGGACTGAGAGGCTGTGACAAGTCCAAAGTCACCCAGTGTGTTTCATGGCTCAGTGGGAACTCGAACGCAAATCGCCTGAGTCCCAGTCCTGTGCTCTTACCCACGACACCGTGCTGGAAATGCTCTCAAAATGCATATTCTCCACTCAGTCCTTTTGCTGGATCCACACTTAACCTCATTTCATTAAGCTCTCATCTAGGTGCTGCTCTAGCCATATTCCTTATCCCTGGTGCACATGGCAAGCCTTGTTGCAGGATAAACACGGGTTTCATGCCAGATCCTGCCTCACAAATACACCCCACAGTGCTGTTAGTAGTTGCTGCTTGCTTGGTAAGATTTGAGAACTCGGGAGGAGTTGGAAAGGAGATGCATGCAGGGAAACAGCCTTTTAAGGTTCCCTTGATTTTAGCTCACTTGGATATGTGCAGGTGTGAAGGAGTGAAAATCGCAGAGGTGGTTACCGTTTCTCCTGCCTGCCTCCCAAATCATGGTGGAAATTGCCTTTCCTCCTAGTCAGATATGGTCAGATGCATAGGGACAAAAGAGTGTGGCTACATTTTTAGAAAGGAAAACATCGGCAGTTCCTTCTGTCCCAGGCCCCACCCAAATACACACACACACACATGTGAGCGGAAAGGGTGCTACAGCTTCCTGCTCTTCCACAGTAGTGAACCTGCACCCCCTTCACCCAAAAACAGGTTGAGCTCCTGTTCCATGACTTAGTTCCATTGGAGTCAATGGGATGGAATGGAGAATTAAGGCCATTGAGGAGAAAGTGATGGACTTCTGAGTAGACATACATTTCAGCTGATTGTTTCTTAAGCAAGAGGAAAAAGAAGACAACCAGGGAGGCATGAGAAGTACCCACAAACTTATTTTCCAGTGGGAAGGGAAGGGAAGGGGCATTTGCAAGTCAGAGGGAGAAGACCTCTGGTTTTGGGGGTGAGGGGGACAGAAAGGAAAGCACCTGAAGGATCTCTCAGGTGCTGCCCTGCCTTGCAGTGCCCTGTTGGGGCACTTCCTTTCTCTTCACCCACCCAGGGAGGGCCAGGACCATGCCAGGTGAGCACCTGCAGCATGGCATACACTGCATCCAACATGCAGAAAGGAGAGCAGTCGGAATGAAGCTGGTCATGAAAATTCCGTAATAAAAGGAGAGCCAGTGGGCAACAGAGGAAACCAGCCTCATCATGTGCAGCGGGAGTGACTCAGGCGATACCGGACTGCATGAGAAGCTTGGTGTCAATCCAGCCGTCAAAATTAGGAGACATTTCAAGTATGCATGTCAGGGGAACAACCACCAGAGGGCAGAATTGCCTATGGCATTTCCTCTTTTTGTGGCTCTGATTAGGTTCTAGTGTTATCTTCTTTTTGCCTGCAAATATACAACCACTAGCTCTGGAATGAAAAGTTTATAAGAGATGCAACGAGGAGCACCTGTAAGATATGCCAAGATGGTGTCTCAGCTTCCTAGCACCAGAATACGCATTGCAGTGTAATTGGTTTTACAACATGATGACTTCTGCATCTTGCTCTGTACTGGGACAAGAGCTCAAAATGTACACATCTCATTGCAGGGGAGGAGACCTAGAAGAGTTCTAAATCTTAATTTGTGGTGGGATAACTACATTTGTCCAAAAGTCTTCAACATTTTACCCCATGGATTGAGTGATTTGGGCAAGTCCTTTCTTTCTGAAGTAGGTATGTCTTTTGTCACTCAAAGTTTAATTAGTTTTATCTTAATTTGATTCATCAATAATTGTTTGAAAACTACCACCATATTCATATGGCAAAAAAGTGGCCTAGAGTTTCTAGAGACATGAATTACAACATTACCAAATTATTCTGTGTTGATCCTGAAAGTAGTTCTAATGATATTACTTGAAGGAGTTTTCTTGTCCCATCAGCTTTCCTGGTCACAATTCTGGACTCAGCTGACTGTATTCAACTCTGTTTTCAAGAGATGATGTGTTCCCTAATCCTTGGGGGAAAGGAAATAAATAATCTCATTTGGATGGAAATGAATTGAAGCTCAGTCTTGGCTGATGCCAGATCTGAAAGAAATGCTACCAGATGCAGAGACTTGTTCTCAAAGAGCAATGTGATCTAATTGAAGCCAAAAACCTCCAGTATAAATACAACAAATTAACTTAGCCTTGCAGTGGTGAGACTCATGGGAGTATGTTGTTAAAAGCCACCAAATTTGGGTTTTTAGGCAGACAAAATCACCACTGACTTGAATTAGTGGGTTCCAGAGTCCAACCCTGCATCTTTCTATGGACTGTGCATTTTACTGAAACCTGGAAAATTAAGTTTCAAAACAAAACAACTGACCAACGATCCAGTATACAGGATTTTAAAAAAATTATAAAGAGATTTTAAAATGTGAAATACTCTGGCATAAAAAATGCTAGCTTTGGTCACAAAGAAGGGTGTGTGCTACAAGACTGCTTATAAACTGTCAAAACTGGTCAGAGCAGGCCAAACCTCAGTCTGTTTCCCTTACTGATGTTTGGCCTGTTCCTGATTGAATTTGAGTCAGTGGCAGTGTAGTAAATATTATTTGTGACTAAAGCTAATGCCTTATGTAGAACTGTTTTCACATATGATTTATTTATATTTGATTTATTTATTCATTCATTTGATTTTTAGCCCACCCCATTAGCCCCAAAGCTCCCTTTTAGAACATCTTAGAATCTGTTTGTTTACTTTTCATATTTAGAAATTTGAAAACTGTGCTACTGTTTCTTTGGGTTGGGAGTGTCATGTGCATTACATCACTTATTGATCAATACTAACAAAGGTGTTAGTTGAAAGAATGCACCTGGATTATAAATCCTTCCTTGGTTATATACACAAATCCAACCAAGTGGTTCATCTCTTTTGCTCCTTGGAAAAGTAGATCTCAAAAAATCTGTGCTACAGCTGGCTAGAAACAGTGGGCTGTACAAGCGCTTTTCTGACTCAGGTATATGCATGATGAAAATGAATCAGTGATACATTTGGGAGGCCACAAGAGGCACTTTCTTTTACAATCATAGTAACATTAATTAAGAAGAAGCAGAAACTCACATATACTTCAAGGACGGGCAACCCTCAGCCTCCTTTTTATGGTTCCCGCATGTGATCAGACTTTGGGTAAGACTGATCAGTCCCTCCAACTCCCAAGTGTTTTCTGCCTGCACGAAGTCTTCAGCTGGAACTTTCCTGAGCTGAGATGTTTCAGCAAGGAAGGCCACATGCGTAGTGGGCTGGGCTTTGCTCATTCAACTTCGTTTTGACCAATTTCGACCACGTTAGCATCAGCATCAGAAGAGAGCTTTTGTTGTTGACTCCTCTTCTGAGTAAATTGAGCCAAACTTGTTCTTATTTTTCATCTTCCCACCATCTCTTTTTCATAGTCTTAGATTTGGTCCTTTCCCTTTTTATTTTCTTAGTGTGCACATCTGGCACAACATTGTTATCGGTTGCCATTTCGGCCCTGTTTCTTAAGTGGGTGGACTGTGGCAGTCAGTTGCCACCAGTGGATGGTCACTCTCTTTGCTTCTTTTGCCTGGGTGCGGAGCATACAGTCACGTTCTGCCTGCACTGCTAGGAGTTCACCCAACAGGTGAAGTGCACCTGCTGTTCTAGATCTCTCCAAATTCTGTGGTCAGATGCAAGTAAAGCCAAAAATCACCCAAAAGTCATTGCCAAGCAGGCATTGGAATCCAGTTGTCCTGAGTCCCAGTCCAACACTCTGACTTTTACACCACACTGGCTCTCAGTTTTATGCCATTTTAAACCCTCTGTGTTCATTTTCTGTGTGTCCATCCAGCCATTTATTCCAGCCATTTTCCATATAAATAGATATTTATATGGCCATACCACAGGGAACAAGACCATACCACAGGGAACAAACATTTTTTCTCCAGGAAACTGCAAAAAGAGAGAAAACCACAAGATTACCAGTTGCTGCAAATGTAACCAGCCTTGTATATAAATGCAACCCCAACTGAGAAACCCTCTGCAAGTATTCCTGGAAATATGCTTCTAATGATTTTGAGGGTGCTTACTTCCTAGGAAGCAGGCCTTGGCTGAAGTGAAAACAAATGTCAAGAATAACAGCTAAAACGTCCGTAGAAACCAAGACTGCCCTGGACAACAAGCACATTGAATTAATTTAGCATGATGTCCTTGATGCCTTCCGTGCGTTGCATCAAAACATGCTTGTTTTCTCCTTTCAGATTCTTTAGTTCTCCACTGTTCTTCAATTCTATAGACGAATTGAGTATGCGTGCAGGTCTCTCTGTTTGTACAGAAAACCTCAGAAGGCTTTATCCCTTTTACCTTGCTGCTGTATATGCCAGGACCTGCCTTCTGGAACACCTACATTAGTTAAGTAAGCTGTGATCCTACAGGGGTTTTAGCCTACAATTCCCATCACCCTTTACTATTGGTTAGGGATGATGAGAGGTGTAAGACAAAATGTCTTGGGGACCACAATTGGACCAATCTGTCTTATCTCCCGTGAATCATCCGCAAAATCCAACTTTTCTAAGTCATATGTGATACAGCCTTTTTCAGGCCCATCTGTGGCCATCCTCAGCCTAGTACCCTCCAGATGTGTTGGACTACATTCCCCATTATCCCCAGTCTCTTTGTCTTGAAAAATCTCTCCATGCTTTCCAGCCCCTGCCAGTGGGACCAACTACAGCTTTCCTAATTCACTTCAAAGGTAGCCCTTCTCAAAGTGCCACATAGTAGTTAGTTCTGGAGTTTGCAAAGGCTTCCTCAGGACTGTGGTCAAAAGGGCAGTTGCTATGCCTCTTCAGACTATCATTTTTTTAAAAAAAAAATCCAGTTATAGAATTTGAGTTATGAGGAAAAATGTATATCTGCTGCTCTGTCCATTAATTTTGGAAGCCAATCTTTCTTCTCGTGGGAGCAAAAGAATTTCTGCATTTAGGTTCATTCAAGTAAGCAGTTTAAGAAGGCATCCAGAATGGCAATTGCAGGAGAGACTGGAAGCTGTCGGAGTGTCCCCTGGCAACAGCGAGTCTGTCTCCATAGCAAAGAAACCCCCTTGCTAATGTAGCATTCTTTGGTTATACACTATCCAAAGTACAAGGATCACAGGCGCAGCAATTAACAAACATTTATCTGCTTGTTTTGATGTTGATTTACAACAGGCACAGACTTCATCTTCTGCCAAAACAAAAGGTGAAGTATAACAGACTCCATCCTGGCTCCTCACAGATAGGTGTGATTTATTACACCCTGAGTTTTCTTAAGGATGTGTACAAGGCCTCATTGACCTGAAAATATTGCCTGGGCATCTCCTACATTTTCAGCCTTCAGCAAATGTAGACTGAAAAAAGACCTTTTTTCCTGTCTGAGCTTACATAGGATTGTGCCCTTAGCCAAAAAGACACAGGGAAACAGGACAGGGTTCAAAGGAGGGCAATGCAGATGGTCCAGGGCTGGAAACTAAGCCCTATGATGAGAGGCTGAGAGAGCCGGGCATGTTTAGCCTCAAGAAGAGAAGACTATGAGAGGATTTGATAGCACTCTGCAAGTACCCCAGAGCCTGTTAGGAAGGAAAAGTCCTTTCCTCACTCATCCCCGATTGTAGGGCATGGAATGATGAACTTAAACTGCAGCACACCACATTCAGGTAAGACCCCGGAAAATCTGCCTAACGGTCAAAGCAAGATGACAGTGGAACCAGTCACCCAGAGAGGCCGTGGACTCTGCCAGGCTGGATTCATTCAAAGTGAAACTGGACAGTCATCTCAGTGGGATGGTGTTGAAGGACTCCAGGGATCTGGACTTGGAGCATTCCGTCCAGTCAAGCATGACAAGAATGAGAGGAGGAAAACTAAATTTTATTCTTGAGAATAAGCTTGATCACAAGCAAGAGGGAAATCAACCCAGAGCACATTCTATGCCAGTTACCGATGATGGGTGCCCATTGGTTCGAAATTCCCACCGCAATTGGTGCTGATTGGTACATATAAATTCAGGTGGTTCCCATGCTTACCTGGGAGACTGGGCTGGGAGCTCTGGTGAGGGAGTTCACAATCCCTGGCTATGTAGATGGCTCTGGTTTCATAGATAATGCCTGGGGATGTGACTGGCCACCCAGGTTTAATGCCGGCTAGCCAGGTATGTCCTTCAGTGTGACTTGGTATCCTGCATCAGCAGGGGGTTGCACCTCATGTTCTTTTTGATCCCTTCTGGCCCTACTATTTTATAAATCTATGAGTCTATTCATGAATGGAATTATACAGATGACTGGTCTACTCGCTGTTGAAGGAAGGACATTCCTGATTCATGTTTGAACCTCAAAAATAAGCCATATTTTAAAGAATGAGGCTTTAAACTACAAAGCAAATGCACAAGAAAATGTAAGTGAAATTGATGTAGCAGGATGTGATGTATACGTGAATTACTATCACATACCACCGTCATGTCACTCCTTCCCTCTCCCTCGGGAAAATAATCATGGCGCGTATGATGGGCAATAAATCATTATAATGCACCTCATGTTCAGGTGACCAAAAGAATGGAAACAGTCCAACTTGTTCGATATTGGTGCCAGATATTTTATTTCTAAACCTAAGTACTGGGCTTTGCTTTCAGGCCTTCTTCAAGGTCCACTGCTGTCTCCTGTAGTATTTCCCAGAAGCATCTTACAGGAACCTATGAGTAATCGTTCTCACTATTTGGTCAATCTGTGCCAAACGGGAGAACGTCATTAACCGAGTGTCCTTCTAAATCTTGTTTCCTGCAGCAAGCAACAATCTTTTCAGGAGCCTCCAAGGCAAATTGTCATGATTGCACACACTATCCTGTAGACAGAATGACTGGAAGCCTCCCCTTTGAGGTTCTTCAGTGGGACCATCCAGACATATCAGGAAATGCTTTGATGCTGGAGACAGGGCAGCAAGCCATCTCTGTGTCACAGAAAACTGGACTCCTGCCTCTCAAATCAGACTGTGACAATTAAATTGTGCTGTCAGTAACCAGAAACCAAAATGAGCAATAAGTGTGTGTTTAGCAGCTCTGCCGTCTCAGTTTTTACTCTATAGTAGGCACAGCACCCTATTCCAAATTGGTTCCCCAGTGTTGGGGTTAGGAAGACTTTTTAAGATGTGGGTTAGACTCTCTGCATCTACTGCAGAGTAAAATAAGAAGATACAGACTAGGTTTACATGAAACGGCAAGCAAGCATTTATTGCTGTGTTGCTTGAGAATCGCTATGAGAAGCAGCAGTCTGTTTGAGAGTTTGCCAAGCAGGAGACCCAGCTGACAGAGGTGTCCCTCCCTGCTCTAGTTCCGTACAACTATCAGGGGTGTCCCTTCCACTTCCTGCCCCAAAGATCTACTATAGGGCAAGAGGCAGGATTTGGGGATAAGCTGGAAGGTACCGCCCCATTCTTGGAGCATCCTAACTGAGCTGTACAGACAGGGGCTGGGAGCCAGCTTATGAGAAGAGTCTAAGAACCATGTTTCCTCATTCTTACCTGGGAGTAAGCCTCTTAGTCAAGTCCTAGGACGGCAGGCCATGGGCTCAGTGAGGATGCCAAACCCTAACCCTCGTAACACAAGCATGAGTGGAAAGGGGTGTGTGGGCTTGAGGGGTGTCCATCTCCCTCTCCACTGTACCCTGAAATCAGGTCGTGGTGGCAGCTGTCAAAGAGAGGAGCCTCCTGCTGTCCCGCAGTGTCCCCTGGGATATCACCTGGAGGAACAAGGGGGAAGAACATGTGGAGAGGAAGCAAAGCAACCAGGATGGTCCCAATGGTCTGTCAGGCTCATTGTGGCTGCTTGGCACTTAAAGGCAACCTATCATGTTGATTTACCACAATGGGTTGCAGTTACATGTGGACCCACCCATAGGTACGAGCTGCATGTTTAACTCATGCTCTGAGGGGGCTCTGCTAATATCAAATATGTGTTCATTTTACTACAAGGTCACCCTCTCTGAAGTCACAAGATTGGTTAAAAGGCAGCAGAACAGGTTCAGAAGCCATGTTCTAGGGAGGCTACGAAGGAATATTGCTGCTTAATTTATTTTCTCGAAAGGGATTCAGAGCAGTATAAGTCATCTTTTGAAATGCTTCTTCTGATTTAAATTGTCTGAATAACCCTTGCCCAAGAAGAGACATTCTGGGGGAAGAAAGAGGTCTGCAGAGAACAGCCAATTATCAAAGGGAAAGCGTCTGCATCCCTGCCCCCACAAGCACAGGAGTGCCTAAAGGCAAGGAAGAATCATAGACCTTCCTTCCTTCTTTCTGGCCCTTCCTCCTTCCGCTTCTTAATAAATTGCTTGATGTGCAGCTCCCGAGTCAGTCTAAGTGGTGCTGGAACACAAGAGAACTTCACGTGGTAAGTTCATGGCATCTCCTGATTTCTGTGTCCCATTCTGTTGTTTCTCCTTTGTCGCTTCACATTAATTAAATAGGACACATTCATATTTGTTTTAGTTTGATTATAATGAAACAAAGAATCACAGTGTCCCTGCTGTGCCCCGATGTTTCTAAATGGTGGCCACAAGAAGTCCCACAGGGAAATTCACCCTTGGCTTCTTCTCATAATGTGTGAACTGGTCAGTTGTGTGTCTCTCCCTCACTCCCTCATGTAATCTCTGACCTTTCCAGCTGAAGTCCAGTTTGCTGAATGTTGCATTCCCTTTGCCAGTTCACTATTTTATGACTGCACCTACGCACACATACACACAGAGAGAAAGAGGAAGAGAGGGAACATAGATCAATATAGCTGTCTACATTTTTCAGCTTTCCTTCAGGGCTTGACTATGAGCACCCATGCTTCAAAATTTGCCACAACATCACTGCAGAGTTCTTGGCCTTCGCTGTGGTGACAGTTAAGAAAGGCTCCTTCAAAACACAGCAGGGGAGAGCAGGAGAGGTTGTAAAATACCACTCTGAACAGACTGCCTCTACATTGATTCCCTGACTAAAATCTCCTTTCTGCAGTTATAATCCATAGGGTGCTTCCAAACTTCCAGGTGGGTTTCTAATGGTACCCATCAAAAGCCATTGTACATCTATTCAGTCTTTCCCCTTGCCTTTAATGGTTTGTGATAAGAATTCTAATCATGGTAAGAAAAAGATGGAATAAACAGTAGAAAAACACTGGAGAGTCACAAATGGAAGATAACAACATCTGGACTATGCCCCTCTCAAAATAAACACCTGAGAAGCTTTTAGAAATTTAAGAAAGTGCTGTGAGTACCACTTCAAAGTCCCCAGTCAGTGGATCACTTCTTTGCTATCTAACCATTGCATCTATGAATTTGAGGTAGTGTCTTATTCAGCAAAAAGTGTGTGTGTGTCTAGGAAACACCACAATATCTCATTAACAAGGGATTGTCTAATTCAACTAATTGCTAGTGGTGCAATACAGCTTATGATTCATTTAGACTTGTGTTTGGCAATATCCAGTAGTTACATCTTCAAGGAGGAGGTTATTACACAGATAGATTTTGTACTGGAACAGTCTTTATGATTCACTGATGTATCATTCACTGATTTGAATGATTTATCTCCTTTGTGGAAATTAAATGGAAGAGAAAAGGGATTTTCTGCATCCTTTTGATTGGCTAAAAACTGATATTACAAGATTGGAAGAATACATACTCGCACATCCTATGGTGCAACAGATTAAAAACCTTGCGATGCTTCTGACATGTGAACAGGTGGCTCAAGATTAATTCAAATCCATACTTATCTGGATATTTGTTAACACCTATGCATAATTGCCAAGATATTTTGTGCAACTGATATAAATCAATATATGTATATTCAAAACAAGAAAAATAAAAAACAAGACCAATTAAAGTATTGCTTTAAAGATGTCATGGTGCCTGCAGGCACCGTGTTAGGAACCCCCTTCTGGGGTGCTATTGGAGGTGCTCAGTGGTGCCCTACCCCACAAGTGCTGTGTAGGGGACCCCTTTTTATGGCCATTTTATTATTCTGTGAATGACACTATACAATTTCACAATAAAAATTTGTGTTTGGAAGCATCCACAGAGTGGAAAACTGTGCCCAGGCTAGTGAGAGAGTCTAGCTTCCTGGAGGCATTTCTTTTGGCTTCTCTGACTCTCTCAACCCCACATGATCTTAACATCATGGTCTTAAGACCATCTTAAGATCACTCCCCCTCTGGGATGCACTTTATTGTGGTCTTAAGACCACAATAAAGTGCATCCCAGAGGGGGAGTGGTCTTGTGTTCCTACATTACAAATATATGCATGTATCCAGAAGTAGAGTAAAAGGGGCTCGGAGTCACTTAAATGAATGCCAGCCTCACGGGACACAACGGGGAGCACTTCTGGGGACACTTGTTTGAGAATATGAGCTCAGTGTGCTGAAGCATTCTGAATTTATTCTTTTTTCTGTTATCACTGGTTTCAGGGTCAGCCCCAGGAGCTGGTATTGCTGGGTGCCCCAGCATGGACTGGACTTCGTCCTTCTCATTGCCTGTCTGCTCCTGTGCTGTGCCTAAAGGAGACCACAGCAAGGAAAAGCAGGAGCCTTGCCTTGCATTGCCTGCTCCTCCTGGCCAGTGGTGCAGAATGCATCCATCCAAAGTCCTCATAGTATAACAGGCCTACTCTGAGAACACAAAAAATGAACAAAGATTCGAGATTTCCTGATCTCCTCATCAGGCAAAAAGCATTTTGGTGCAGCTGAGGGGAGATAGGTTGGTTCTTGGATGTCTAAAGAATCAGAACCTTAACACGGTATGGGGGAGATAACTTTGGAAGCAGGTGGGCATGTTGAAGGAAGAGGGCCCTGATGCTGTTTGCTACCAACAGATCTACAAAGCTGGCCACCTGCTCTGAATGGGCTAGAGAAAGCCCTCACCCCCATGATTTCCTTTATGCCCACTTGAAGGGTCTTGCAGCCAAGACTCACACCTCCAGAGATAGCAGGACAACGCAGGGAGAGGCGGATGCCGCCTTCTTTGATCAGTTTCTTTGATGGATTGGCAGGTACCACTTTTCCTATGCAGTTTGTAAATGGCTGGCTAAATTCTTCATCTGCAACTGGAAATGGGAGGAGTAATGATAGCAATCTGACTTAAGTTTCCTTGCTGATTGCATAATGGGGCCTCAAACTTTGGAATCTGGAGCCAGGGAAAGAAAAGGAAGAGCTGGAATTGTGCAGTAGGTGCATTGCGAGAGGGAGGGGAGGAGAGAGAGAATTTTCCCAAGGATCTTTGACAGTGGAGTGGGCTGCTCTCATGAGCGTAAGAGGCGTAACTGGGGAGGGTGAAAGGGCTGGCATATTTGCAAGGACAGCTGTAATCCTCTAGTCACAATCAGGATGTGACATCACTGACAAGGAGACAAAAAAGAGGGGAAAAAGGCAGGGTTTCTTTAAAGAAAAGCCCAGTGCGGGTTTCTGGTGTGGAATGTTTTGTTCTGAGCCATTAAGCCACTGGCAGTTTTAGAGAAAGGATCTGGCTTTGGGGGCATTTCTGGTGCTATAGAAGTGGCAGACTTTGCTTGAATCAGCTGTGGAGCTGAGGGTGAGTGTATTTCTTTCTAAACATTTTCTTTCTCCCAGAAGTTTGACTGGAGCACCATACAGCTCCAGCTAAGTGTGCCTGATGAATGTGTCTCTTCTGCCTGACATTATTTGCAGCTAGACAGCAACAAGTTTGCAGTCCTGTGCTTTTTTTACTTTCTTTTTCTAAGCCACACATTTCTGAACTGAACTGATTAACCCTTATGCCGTCAGCAATGGAACTGGAGATTTGGGGCAGGGGAAACTTCTGGAATGGTGACAGGGCGAGATGCTTTGTTGAGGTATTTTGAAATATTTGTAGAGGCCAAACTTTGTGGGGGAGCCAATTACTGCTGACAGAAAGAAATGTGAGCAGAGATTTTTCTGTAACAGAAAATAGCTCCAGCAAAGTTTGTGTCCACATTATTAGGTGATTGTCGGCTTTGGATGGTTGCCAGTTGCTACTGGGTATCTATACCAAGGAAGCAGCAAGCACAGTGTCCAATAAACTATGTAGAGTGAACCATCACACCACTTTATGTTCTGAGAATGGGTGTCTCTCCATTTATGCAAAAAATGGCCAAACTTGGATAACATGTGTCAGTATTTTCATGACTGGGAATGGCTGAGTTGCTGATGTAGCGGCAGACACTACAGCCAAAAGACTTAGTCTGTAGCTGTACACCCCCCCCCCCCGGATAATGAGACTCCCTTCTGGATAGATAAGATTGAGTTGTAAAGGAGTTTGTATTCTGTACAGCACATGTGAAAGCATTGCAGGGCTGGTGCAGGTGGCAAGAACCTGCTGCATTAGCCTGAGGTTCTTTCTTGTGCTTCTGGCTTTTCCTTTGAACCAGTCCTTTCATCATGGCTCACACTATTTTATATACCACGGCAGAGTCCTCATAGAATAAGCAGAAGTACTTTTGGCTAGGTCCTTGGAAGAACAGCAGCCGGACCCCCAGTCGCACTTGGGAGGAAGGAGCAGAGCTGCTAGGGCAAATAGCTTGTCTGCTAGCAATGCCTTTGCCAGTTGCTCAAAGAGGCAACCAGGTCAGGGAAAGGTGAGTGTGTTTAATTGCTATGTGGATCCCAAGCAAGCATCCCTTTCTAAAGGCAGGCTACTGACTTGTAGAGGATTATACTTTGTAGCTTGCTTAAACAAAGGCATTGAGAGATTTAGTCAGACTGTGATCATACGCAGTGCTAATACTAACAATTTAAACCCTAAACAGCTTGGGCCAACTTATCTGAAGGAACACCTCTTCCCATAAATGCCTATCCAGACCTTAAGATCATCTTCTGGGGTCCTTATTAAGGAGCCCTCTCTACTGGAAATAAGGAGAAGGGCCTTTTTGATTGTGGCATCCCTTTTATAGAATCAGCTTCGCAAAGAGGTACGCTTCTTGTCTAATGTATTTCTTTCTGGCACCAGGTGAAAATCCCATTTTTCCAGGCATTTTAATAGTTTAAAAATTAATTTTAGTACTGTATTTAGTATTACCTCTGTGCCTATGTTCCAATATTGTTGCATTAGTGAATTTAATGTGTCTGTTTTTATTTTTAATCTTATTGTTGTATTTGTCTGTTTTTATACTTTTTGACTTGTTAGCCACCCAGAGAGCCTTTGGGCAATTGGGCAGCATTCAAAACGAAATTAATTAATTAATTAATTAATTAATAAGGCCCTCTTCACAGTGTGTGACTCACTTCCTAGGCGCGTGCAAAGGATTGTGCTTCTAGAGTTGCACAAGTTCTTATCTGGTGTGGCCAAAATGGGTGCATTCCGGTTTTCTTGAATGAACTCTGTGCAGGGTCAGATGCTGACTAGTGCTGCCAGTCATGGAGCCAGGAAGCAGAGAAGCAGTGACAAACATGCTACCCCCAGGGAGCCTTTCACGTGTCCTGGGGCACATCTCTTGTCACAGCCTGATGAAAGTGGAAGTGGTTATTCATCATTGCTAGAACATTGTACACTGTAGACATGTAAAGAATTAACAGTCTTCCTAGAACTGAAGTGGGTCAGGGTAATACGCCCTTATTCGCTGCATGCCAGCCACTGAGCTGCCACAAACCATGAACCATACAGTCCATCCTTATGCTTGTCTACTCAGAAGTAAGCCCTACTGTATTCTTTTCTTCTTTTTACTTTAATATAAATTACCCATAGTATAACTTCTGTATGAAAACACATACAACAATCAATAAGTCATTCTTTCTCCGGGTTTCCGCAAGCTATATGCATTTACACACTGATTTATATATGCATTAGGTGCCTCAAAATTCAATGCAGCTTGCTCCCAGGTAGGTGTTTATAACAGATTGGCAAGTCTTCTGTTATCAGACTCAAAATCTCATTGACATTCTAGGTGTATCAAGAAATAATCCATTCATACTAGAGGTCCACATGCAAGGGCAGTGGTGTGCATTCCATGGGAGATTCCTCATGCAGTTCCCAAAAATATTAGGTGAAAAAAACAGCAACCAAGCATCTGGAAGCACTGCCCTCTGAGGAACGGTTGGGGCCTTTATAGCTTTGAAAAAGGTGTGTTGTTGGAGAAACTAGAGAGGGAGACATTCTCCCTTTCCCTCTCCCTCTCCCTCTGTCATATAATGCTGTAACCTGGGTCATCCCCTGAGGTGGAATGGTGAGAGATACAGGCCAGATAAAGGAAGTACTGCACCCAGTGCATAGTTATCTGGAAGTCATTTCCATGAGGAAGAGTGATGCCCATAAATGTGGATGGCTTTCAAAGGAGACTGGACAATTTCATGGAGTATAGTAGCTTTCCATGGCTGCTAGTCATAATGGGCATATAGTATGTCCAGGTATCAGCTTATGAGATTGTGCATAACTGTCCTGGAGAAACGTAACTGAGAGGATGTGGCTGCACTCCTTTCATGCTTGTGGGCTCCAGTAGGCAGCTGGTTGGCCACAGTGGGAGGGGTGTGCCAGCCTAGCTGGACCCTTGATCTGATCCAACATGGCTCTTCAGTGTTCTTCTGCTGTTCTGCTTGGGTTTTCTTGCCTACCATGATTTGGATATGTGTATTTTAAATTGCTATTAAATGTGTTACTTTTATATTGTATGCATATTGGCTTTTAAGGTGGTGTTTTCAAGTATTGAAGGTACTGTGTTAGGCATTTTATTGAAAGTGGTTCTCATGCCTACAATGAACCCCAAATGGTTCCCTTCCCCAGTGCAATATGGAATATGCACTGAGTGCTTCAAGGAAGCATTAATATAAGTTCAAAAATGCACAGTGCTACTGGCTCAATATATAGTATCAATAATATGGCTCTCATCCTCCATTCCATGCCCACCTCCAAGCCCTTTGGCCTTTACAACAAAAGCCATAGTTTGGGAAAAATTAAAGAGGAACATCCTCTGCCCAAGCCCGCTTATGTTTGTTTGGTGAGCCATCCCTGAGTTCAGCAGGACTCACCCCTAAGCAAGTGTCCACAGGACTGCACAATGGGTGAACAGAGCAGGCGCGGCATTTTGCCAAGGCTTCTCTTGGAATCCTGACCTAGCAGGCACCAGCTCCCCAGCAAAGCTTCCTCTGTGGTTCATGCATCTTCCCCAGAGAATTCAAGGGAGTTAAACCTAGTATCACTGCAGCATAGATGATAGCCATTGTTATGATGTTGTGCACAACCAACTTATCCCAGAGGCCCCCAAGATCTGTGGTTGCTTTGTGTAACACTGGGAAGAAAGTAGCCTTGGGTTCCTGGAAGGCTCTTATAATCATCTCTAGCCAGAATGACCTTCAGTTCATTGCTCTGAGTATGTTAGTCTCTTGTGACTCCTTGTTGAAGACTTCCTGTCAAGTATGTTGGCTTCCTTTCCCCAACTTCTCCAGCCTTCTACACATGTACTAGAAATGATCATTCCGACAGCCATTTTCTTGGAACAAGTGCTGGAATTTTCCATAGTATTTTATAGCTGAATACCCATTTGCTGGAAAATAAATACTCTGGAGTGAATTTTGGGATCATCGAACAGCTGTGTGACCAAAGAGGAAACACACTTTCAGGGGAAGAGCTGTCAATGGATACAGCTAGTGGATACAGATTTTCTTTCACCAGACTGAGTGCTGGTGATCTGGGAATTAAAAGGAAATTAAATTACCCTAGTTCTTTTCTAAATCTTCATTTATCAGTTCTGAAAATGCGCTGAATATTCAGTGTCAGTATAGGGCACTAATTGACAAACATAGTTAACAGCAAGATGGCAATTGATAATTTACATGTAATGGCAGTTATTACTTGGCAGTGTAATTTGAATAAATATCAATTTAACTCTTGATAGAAAATAGAACTTAAACTCTGAGAACTGTCTTGGGAGATTCTGTCATTATTTGATGAAGAATAGCTTATGTTATGAGTGTGGATAGTGTTTGATCAGTAACACTATTTGATATCAGAATGAGTTGATATTTGCCTTCTGGATCCTTTACTGTGTTGATTATTTTTCTTGTACTGTGATTTCTAGGTCTAAACTCAGCAGTCCAGATTGGTCCTTAACAGCACATCAAGGAACAGATTTCTCTGTTAAAAGCTGAAGTAAAAATTACCTTACTGTCATATTATCAAAAGCAGTGAGTGTGTGGCAGCGGGGTTAGGGGAGGGATTCTACTGTAAAGTACACTCAGTTCAATTAACTCTTAACCTGGACCGATGATTCCAGATCTTGGGAGTTCTTGATATAACCCAGTTCTAATTTGCACTTACTGAGCACATACTCCTAAAAATATAGCCAAGCCCAGTATTTTTGCAAGACCTGGAAGAAGCAAGTCACAGGCCTCATCTGGAGTACAGTGTCCAGTTCAGGGCACCATAGTTTAAGAAAGATGCAGACAAGCTGGAAAGGTTTCAGAGGAGGCAATGAGGATTATCTGGGAAATGGAAACAAAACCCTATGAGGACAGATGGAAAGAGCCAGGCATGTTTAGTCTCGAGAAGACTGAGGGGAGATATGATAGCACTCTTCAAGTGCTTGAAAGGTTGAAACAAAGACCAGGATCTCTTCTTGATCTTCCCAGAGTACAGGATACAAAATAATGGGCTCAAGTTCCAGGAAATCAGTTTTGGCTAGATATGAAGAAAAAACGTCCTGACTGTTAGACCAGTCCAACAAAGGAGCCTGGGAGGTTGTGGCTCGCCCACATTAGAGGCATTCAAGCAACTGGACAGCCATCTGAGTAGGATGGTTTAACCTGATATCCTGCACTGAGCAGGAGATTGGACCCAATGGTCCTCTAGCCCTTTTCAACTCTACTATTCTATTATTCCTTTATTCAGATATAGTTAAAATTTGCTGTTAATTCACCTTAAACATTCAGATTTTGTCTTAGGAACTGTAATGAACTTTGTAGAGTCCCCCTTATTCTAAGAAACTGATGGTAGGAAACTCAAAACAAATTAGCTGAAGCTGACATTTTTGGAATGGCTTCTTAGCAACATCCTAGCTAATTTCTCTTCCTATATTGGAAGAGGAAGTGAAAGGAATTTTCTCTATTGCAACATAACATGGAAGGCAACTCCTGGCTGTTAAGCCAAAAAGGAACTGAGAGTCGCCACTGAGACAATAATGGGAAACCACTAGCCTTATCATAATTACTTTATTGATTACAGAAAGTGTCAAGTTCTCGTGATTGCTTAAGGGAGTAGCTGCCAAATGATGAATGTATCTTCTGATGTCTCACTCCATCCGCAGAAACTGAGTTAAGGTGATCAGGACCCAGTCTGTTATAACTCATACCCTTTTTACCTGCTGTGTCACATTAAAGTTGTTGTTGCCCATATGGAGAGAGATGGTTGAATCAACTTTGCCCTAAATCAGTTAATAGATTCTATAAAGATCCAAATAATACTATTGTGTAAGCCATATGTTTACTGGAAGGATATCTTCACACGTAAGGATTGTGTACTTTGTAACATGTGAAGGGGAAATGAATATACAGACAAGTGACCTATGGTTCTCTACATGAGGCATTTTTTGGACTCTTGTGATCCCTCACTCATGGATGTTTGTGGGACTTTTCAATTACATTGTTCTCCTACTGAGTCTTATGTTTTTTCCAGTCTTTTGCATTTTTAAAAATTATTTAAAGTGAGGAAAGTCTGGTATTAAATTTTAAGCCACTGGAACAAAAGCCTTGTGAGTAGTCGCAAATCTGCTATAGTGCAGTTATTCCACAGTGCCAACTTGTGGTTGGTTACTAGAATATATAGAAAAGCAGAGAAATACACACCCTGGGGGAGGGGGACTCTATGTAAAGAATGCATCTTTCTCTCTGCAATGAAAATGGAAGATACCTCAGTAAAATAGAGGAGTAAAGCCCTCATGTAGATCTTTGCTCCAAGATCAGCATGCTATTTACATACGCAGAAGTGTGCACAATATGAAGACCATTTTTTCTGGATTTATCAGCTTTATATAAAACTGCAATGGATGTGCTCAACTTTTAATATGCAGTAACTTACCCTAGAAAGTGGGGGGGGGGGGGGGCAGCCGCTGCCACCGCCACCACTGCCTCCTCCTCCTCCTCCTCTTCTTTTGGGAGTGCTTGGAATACATGTAAATATGAAGTTACCTGATAAGAGGAATATGAGTCAGGCAATGGGGGTTGTTCTGCTTGGCTGATTGTACTGTTGCTGAACCAACTCTTATCTAGGAAGTTTGTTGTGCTCTGTTAATTGTGGATCTTTATGAGGACTGTATAGGTTTGAAGCTAATTACTGGAGTTACTGCAATAAATAGTTTATTGAGACTTCTGACTCAGCTCGAGTAACTCAAGTTCTAACAAGTTTATGCCTGTATTCTGTCTCTGATGTAGCCAAGTTGTCACATTTCAAGTTGTCTTTACTAACAATATCATCTTCTGCTGCTGCTGCTTAGCCTCCAATGGCTTCAGGTGCAAGGCAAATCCTAGGCATGAAAAGGAGGCTGCCTTCTTGAACATATTTGAAGCCACACTTAGTATTTTTTTTCTATTTTTATTTTATTTAGAGTATTTTAGAGCATCTTACAACGGCAGCAACAATAATCCTGCAATAATAAAACAGTAAATTTTCATAAAGACAGAAACACAAGCATGAAAAATCTGGCCAAGACTACTAAAAGCCTACAGCATGAGTTAAGATGAGGGACTCTGCACATCCAGTGCAGTTCTGAAATGCCTGCAGTGTGCTAACTGCTATTCCCTGCTCCACCATATGATTAGCAAAGCCGGCTCCAGGTGCTTCAGGGCCCTGTGGCATCATGCCCTCCAGGGCCAGCTTCTTTGCCACTTTCACTGCTACCAATTCATTTAGCCTGTCCTCCTGGGCCCAAACCTTCCTCCTACAGAGAGGAGAGGACAAGCCAAGTGGAGGCTATTCATCTGGTGTGCTGCACAGAGAGGGCTGAGGAGCAGACAGACAAGCACGGCGGAAGAGTCAGGGCCTGGCTCCTAGTTAGGGGGTCCCCTGCTAGGATGGAGGCCTTAGCAGGTCCTCATCACCATATCAACCCTGGGCAGCAGCCCGTGATAACCACACACTCCCCATGTCACTGGAATTACTTGCAGTATGTTGGCTTTGCTTAACTATATCATTAAACAGTCCTGTAGGTTTTCCTCCCTATGTTGAAAGCTTTTTACAGTTCTTATCTCATTTATCCTCAGAAAGTTAAAGCTTGAGGCAAACGATAAAAGTAAGGCTTCATAAGACTTCAATGGAATTTAGGCCTGAGTGAAGTTCATTAGGGCAGCGAGCATCTTAACTGCCACATCTCGTACCTGCTGAAACTTTGGAGTCTCCGCAAGGATGGGCCCACATAGAGCACATTGCAATAGTCTAACTGTGATGTAACCAAGGCATGGATAACTTGCCTTATTAGACTAACTCAGGAGCAACCACAGGGACACTGAACATATTTGTGCAAACACGCCCTTTTGCCACTGCTACCACCTGAAGATGCCGGTATGGTGTGGGATGCAGGAACACTTCCATACTCTCAACTCGATCTCTGAGGGGAAGGTGAACCCATCCAGATCAGGCTGAATCTCTGTCCCCAGACCAGTCTGTCTACTAAGAGCACCACTCTGTCCGGATTTCATCTCATCACCCTCATCCAGCCCACTTGTTCTGGCGTAATGAGACAGGAAGGTGATAAGGAACCCCTGAAATGTCCTGTGCTCTGTGGGGAGAACTTCTCACTGGTGCCATGCTTTGGATCATACAGAGCTGGCACTAGTCAACTGCAACTCACACCAGCTCCCCATGCTGGCTGGAGGGTGTAGGAATTGCTGCTCAACATACCTGGGGGGCAACAGTTTGGGAAGGGTCCCGTAGGCTGTACTTCCAGTGCTGCGTCCCAGTGTCTACAGTGAAGATGGGGTCAAGTGGAGAAGATTCTTGCTTGAAATCTAGGAGAGTCCCTGCATCTTTGAGCTAAATGGACCAATGGTCTAACTCGGACAGGGATCTTCCTATGATCCTGTGCATGGCAACAAATACTGAAAGAGTACCAGGGTGCCTCATTTCCCCTGGGGCTGCCTCTGCGTAAGGCTGCAAGCTGGTTCACACTTACATGGGGGAAAGGCGCATTGTGCACAGAGGCTCTTAGGAGCACTTATATAGGATTACACCACCCGTTCTATTTGCTGTAATTTATGGTGAGAATGGGAAAGGTGATGGACAGCATGACCAAGGAAACACTGGGGCAGTAGGCCATTCTCCTGTCAAGGAGAGACCCTGAGGATGAGTGTCTCGGAAGTGAATAACAGGTTTCTGTGACTCCTGTTCTCGTTCTTGACTACAGAGAGGAAGGTCTTGCTAACCAGAGGTTCAGCTCTGAAAAAACTCCTCAGTCCTAACCTCTGCTTCATCCCATTCTCTCATGGCTCTGGCCAGCCAAATCCCTGGATTCATTTCCAGCTTCAGCTTTAGGGCACATTCCTTTTATATTTCCAAACCACAAAGAGGGTAATAGGATGCCAGACCAGCTGGAGTTCTCATCAAAGGCAATCGAGTACAACCATTTATGTTGATTGCAATTGGGTAGAATTTCAGGGAACATGATTTATTTCGAGATGAACTGTGGAAAGCATTTGAATTATGGAATCTGTAGTTCAAATTATGGCATGTTGATTGACACCATTTACAAAAAGGCAGAGTTGGTTTACCTGTATCCCCCATTTACAAAAAGACAGAGTTAATTTACTTGTATCCCCTCTCATTAACCCCAGTTAGGCTAATTTCAGGTTTGAAGGAGTGGAAGGGGTTACGTGCCAATGCCCTGATCAGCATCACTGGAGTCCACATAACCGCTTTAAAGTTTTGTGGGTTTTCAGAAAAGCTTCCTTGGTGAATTGTGCTCATCTTGGTCCCTCACTGCGAGTGATTCCAGAAATCATTGTAAGGTGTGAAGAAAATCCATTCTATGGCATTAATATCGCTGGGTTTTTAGAAGCACATAGTTTGACTAGATTGTCCTTGCCCAACTGCCATGAGATTAAGTTTGTATTTCAAAATATCTTCTCATTACCTGGACAGTTGGAAAGGAGATCAAAAAGGTGATTTCCAGGCAGCGATAAATAATCCAAAAGAGGAAATAGTATAATGAAAGTATAATGATGGAAGACTTGCATGAGTTTTGTGAAGCCAGGTTAGATTTGACATTTGTAAAGTAGTTTTCTCTTGCATTTTTTTTTTTTTTTTTTTTTGAAGAGTAGCTTCTCTGTGTGTGTGCAGGGAGGTATGACCTAGACTGCAACCATGGCATGGGGCTCACTGGGACTCAGAGCAGGAAGAAAGTGCATTGTGATGGGAGGGATTTATTTATTTATTTATTTATTTATTAAATAATTAAATAAAAATAAATAAAAATATTTATTTATTAAAACATTTCTATGCCGCCCCTTCCTGAAGCCTTGGAGTCATTTACTCAGAATCAGCCTTTCTTCATGAGGCTGTTAATCCCCGTATTGACTTTTTGGTTTCATCACAGTATGGAGGTCTGAGCTTCACAGCAAGGGCTTTCCTTTTCGGCTGTTCTGCCAGATTAGCTCTGGATGGTGGTGCGCTATGGTGGAAGAGCACAAATGCACAAGTAGTTCTTTTGCTTTCCAAGGAAATAGCCATTTCTCCCCTGCTAAAGCAATCAGCTGGGTGGCCCCGTGGATGGGCGCAGCACTGCTCTGCCGATTCCGCCACTCCTGCCCAGCAGGAACCCACTTGGCTGGGGCAACACTGCTCAGCTCTGCAACGCAAATGCGGTTGGGTCACCATCGCCCGGGTGATTCTATCCTCTCCCGTTTGTGCATGAGACGTTTCTCTCTGACTGCCTGGTTCTCGCCCCAAGGCTCATCCCTGGGGAAGTAGCTGGGGTGTCTCTGACCACCAGGCCAAACTGGGGCAGCTGCCAGTGGCACTTTCAGGCTATCCTCAGGTCCAACTCCCTGCTCAGTGCAGGACTCCAAGTTAAACTATCCCTCTCAGATGGCTGTCCTGTTGAATGTGGGAGATCCCACAACCTAGCTAGGCAATTGGTTCCATGCTGTACTACTCTAACCGTCAGGAAAGTTTTCCTTGTATCTCGCTTGAATCTGGCTTCCTGTCTGTTATTCCATGCCCTGCACTCTGGGATGACTGGGAAGAGATTGTGCCCTTCCACTTTGTGACAGCCTTTCAAGTACTTGTGCAGCACTCAGTCTTCTCTTCTCAAGGCTAAACTTGCTCAGTTCTTTCCATCTCTCCCCATGGGGCTTTGCATCCAGTCCCTGGATTATCCTTGTTGCCCTCCTCTGAACCCTTGCAAGCTTGTCTGCATCTTTCTTTAACGGTGCTGCCCAGAACTGGATGCAGCACTCCCAATGAGGTCTGCCTCGTGCTGAGAATAGGGGAACTAGTACTTCTTGTGATTTGGAAGTGATTCTTCTATTAATGTAGACTCAGTATGAGGCAGCTTTTGATCTTCTTGTGAAAGGAATGCAATCATATTTCAGAATCAAATGTTGTGGAGCCACAGAGAATCAGGTAGTGTTGCTAACAGGAAGGATGATTGCTGATGCGGGAACGGAGCCTTTCTACACAATTGCTGTGGCTGAAAGGAGCCACTGTGACTTGTTGTGGCTGCCATTGTACATATCAGGAAGATTTCCCTAATTACATGGATGCAGCTTGTCTGAAGTCAGGCAGTGTGGCTTGTTTGGGGTATGCAGGAACCCTCAACCCATGGGCTGTTGCTGGGTTATTTGAGGGTTGCTGCCCACCCCAAACAAGCCAGGCCACAAACTACACTGGTGGAAGTGATTAGGGAAATCTGTCCAGCCCCATAAACAGTCCTTTTGGGTCAAACCTTGCCAAGCAATATTACATAAGTTGTTTCAGTTTTAGTACTGGAGACTCTAACCAACCATAGGTGGTGGAAAAAAATCTACTATTATCACAAGTAATTTGGTGTAAACATAAAGTTAGGCCACAAAGAAAGATGATGGGAATTAAACCTGGGGTTTCACTTATGCAAAGAAAACAAATTGTTGCTTTGCATCTATGTGGTCCCCTACCCTGGATGGTTTTGTACGGCTGCCTAGGCGTGCTGCTGCCCCAGCTATATCATGTGGCTGCCCTTTAAGACTGGGAGCAGGGAGCTCAGTGCCCCAAAAGCTTGTCCTCCTTCACAGGTTCCACTGCCTCAGAAAATGGCTACTGTGCAAGTGTTTGTGCCTTAAGTATTCCCATGGCTCAAAATAAGTTTGGCTTCTCCCCTGGGACATTGCCGAGCAGGAGTCTGAAGCACAAGGGTCTCTTAAAATGTATTTCTCTGCAAATAAGCATATAAAATGGAAGCCACAAAGCTCTGTGAACGGCCAAACATCTGCATTCCCAGAAGATGCTGGGGGGACGGACAAGCTAGTGACAATGCAAAATGAATGTTTGCTTCTTGGGTTGAAAATGCTGTCGCAGCTGCTGAGGAAACCCCTCCTTTTCCTGGCATCAACAGATACATATTTTTAGAATTGCCTTGAGGTGTCACTTTGATATGCCCATTTATGTTAAAACAGCTTCTATGTAAAGGCTTACGGTGATAGGAGCATGTCTGTTTTCATTCTGCAAAAAAATTGGGGCACTAATGACCGACAATGAATGATTCTGCTTTTTGGGAAAGACAGTTTTAGATGCAGAACTCTGGGAGGAAAGTAGTATCAACATTTGCACGATTGCGTCTTTGATAATGTCCTAGCAAATTCCACAGTAATTTACTTTGGTTGAGTTTTTAATCTTTATACTGATGCAACTTCAGAAGCCTTGACTTACAGTTGTGCTATAATATACACATGTCTTAATAGCAAGAGTTTTAAAAGGCAGTCCCCTTATTAAGCAGGTGTGACCTTGGTGACACGTGATGGAAGAGTTTGGTACATAAAGGTCACAGCTGACCTTGGTGACTAGGACAGGGCCAGCGGCTCTCCTGTCTACTGCACAGAGTTGTTGCAAAGATAACAGGGAAGGGGAAACAGGCATTTTACAACTTTGGAATATACAAGAATAAAAAGATGGACCCCTTGGTTGCTTATTTCTTACCCATGGCTTTCTCCGAAGAAGGCAGATGAACTGCATCAGGTTCGCAAGTGCGGGAGTGAAATGAGGAGGTCCTCTGTCCTTCATGAGTTCTTTCCTGAGATTTCTCTGCCGCCAATGCTTTTATAGTGGGGCAAATGGAAGCGTGCTGGGTGAGGAAACAGATTCAGCCTTCCTGAACCTGAATAGCGAGATCAGTGTTTCTAATCCCTGGCCATGCTAGCTGAGACTGATGGGAATTACAGTTCAAAATGTCTGGAAGGCATCAGGTTCAGGAAAACTAGAATATGTGAATGCTGCAGTTCGTCAGGTTGGGTCCAGATTTGCCATACTTGGTGTAGAGCTGTTAAAATCAATGGATGTAAGATATGATTTACATGGTTCCAGTGGATTTCAGTGGCTATGAATTAAGCTAAGCATACAGGATGCTGCGGTGACTGCCTTCCCAACTGAATAAATTAACAAGGGGACTTTGTAGAGTATCCATTTAAAATTCTTTTCTGTCTGTTTTATCTTTCAGAATTGATCCTTAATTTTTCTGGCTAACGTTTTTATTTTTTGGCTTGTTGTTGCCCTTGTCACCCTGGCTGGTTCCAGTCCAGAATGGCTCTGTGCCTTAAGCAAGTGTTTAACAAAGACAAAACCTTTCGTCCCCGGAAGAAATTTGAGCCGGGTACCCAACGGTTTGAGCTGTACAAGAAAGCCCAGGCCTCACTCAAATCAGGGCTCGACTTAAAGGCTGTGGTCCAGTTGCCTCCAGGGGAGAACATCAACGACTGGATTGCGGTGCACCTTGTGGACTTCTTCAACAGAATAAACCTCATCTATGGGACCATGTCGGAGTTCTGCACTGAGAAGAGCTGCCCCATCATGTCAGGAGGGCTCAAGTATGAGTACCGCTGGCAGGATGACTACCGGTTCAAGAGGCCGACCAAGCTGTCAGCACCCCAGTACATGTGCATGCTGATGGACTGGATTGAGACACTCATCAATAATGAGGAGATCTTTCCCACTAGGATAGGTAAGTTGGTGGCGACTGCTCCATGGAGAGCTGCCCTCCCCCAGATCAGTCTCTTTGTCTAGCTCTGGGCACCAGATGTGTTCAGGGACACCTCTCTTGACACTTGCTGGCTCCCTGCCCCTCCCGATCTTTATTCCTCAAGAGTTGGTGTGATTAAACCAAAAATATGGGAGGCTGGCATGCCGTCAAAGCAAGCGATGGATTCTCTTACCAAGTCCACTTCAGCCAAAAAAGTAGAGTTTTGCATTTTGGAGCTCAGGCCCCACCTCTGCCTGCACTTGGGTTTCTTGAATAGGCTTCTTTTCTTTTAGCCCAGTCCGTTTATCTTTGAGTGCTTTATGACTGGACATGCACACCATGGTAGACATTTAATAAATGGTAAAGGTTCCCCATGGCGGCCATTTCTGAGAGCACCACCATCGTCTCTGGAAGTTCCAAATGTGCCCACTGACCCCAAATGATTTGGAGCCCCTCTAGCTAGCTCACAGTACAGGCCACGAAGCCATGGCCCAACCCCTTTCTTTCTAAAGTCGCAGTGTTTGTTGCTGCCACCAAGAGTTGTGTTGCTGTCACCGAGAGCCTGCACAAAACTCACCGTTGCCCATAAAAATGTTTTAATAAAAAATAAATAAATAAATAAATAAATAAATAAAAGAAGGCACTCCTTTGCACCCCTGCCCAGTACTAAGCCCCGCTGAACAGAGTGGGACTTGCTTCTGAGTACACATGCTTAGGATGGTTCTGCTAATCGGGGCTTTGAAATGCATTAGCCTTCATGCAGTCACCTTGGTTTCTTTGGGGACAGGTGCTCATTCTTCAGTAGGAGGTGCATTGTACTGATGGGACATCATAAAATACGCAGCCACGCTGCACAAGTGTGCATAGCAGTAATTCTGCTTTTACTTCTGGGATCAGCATATAATGTTGACCTCTGCATGCACCCTTTCTTTTCAGTTTCACACAGACTTAATTTGTGTTTCTAAAAAGGGAAGGGGAGAAAAGAAGAACTGCACTCTGAGAATCCAGGTGGGAAGTCTACTGGAAATGGAACGGGCCATTTTCCTCTGGCACAGCTTCCTGAGGCTCCCTAGGAGGGCTGGGGTTCCCCTTAGAGCAGCCTTCTCCAATGTGGTGACCTTCGGAGGCATTTGGACTGCAACTCCCAGAATTCCCATCCAGCAGGGCCATTGACTGGGAATTCTGGCTGTTGCAGTCCAAACATGTAGGGAAGGCACAAAGTTGGGGGAGGCTGCTTTAGAGCAATAGCTGCATTGCAGAAGGGAAAAGAAGGAGCATCGATAGAATGTTAGGAGGACTGTCTGCTAACCGTATTCATTACTGGGGGCTTCTGTTTACTGGTGTGCATCTAAAGATGATGCTACCAACATTACACAAAAGTGTTGGCTTACTCTGTGGGTGTCCCATGGTTTTGTGTTGCTGGCAGCCTGCCAATCAAAAGGTTGGTGGCCTGCTGCTATTCTGTCTTTTCCACTGTAACGTATTTACTGTGGTCAGAAAAATGACAGACAAAATAGAAATGCAGAAAGCTTAGAAAAGGAAGACCACATTGTCTAGAAATCGCCTGCAACTAATGCTGCACGTTTGAACCAGAGTGTTTCCTGTCTGGAAACACCCTTTTCTTTGCATAGCTAAAACAGACATTTCACCATGCAGAAGAGTCAGAGTGAAACCAGTAGATGCTCATTTTCATAGGCTTCAAATGCAGGCTGCCAGCATTGACAAATCGGGGGGGGGGGGGGGAATTAAAGGGCCTTTAAACTGTGCAACAGAAACCAGTGAACTTGACTCATTCATGAAAAACTTGGGCTACAGCCATTAGCTCACGGAATGGGGGAGTAAACCCCATTCAACAAGGTGGGACTAACTTCCGAGTAAACATGCAGAGGATTGCACTGTTAACCGACTATTTCTGGTTTCCCTTTTCCCATTCAAAAGGCTCTTTCCCAAAGAATACAATGAGCTGGGATGTGGGGATGCAGGCAGTGATTACTGGCTCCTTCTCTTTCTATTCTCCAACTGCTTTGACTCAGCGTGTTTCTAACTGTTTTCACAGCTGGCCAGCTCCATAAATGCTGGCCTGTGTTCTCCCTCCTCCGGCCCCCCATTCTGCTTTCAAAACAAATACCATGTAACAATTTGCAGCTGTTCTGCTATTGCCATTAACAGTGTGTTAAAAAAAACTTATTTATAGGAAGAGGCAGTTAACAATACTGCTCTCAAATTCTATTTAAGCATTCATTGTATGAATGTAGTGGTCCTGAATTAGGGTTCCCTCCTACAATTACTAATGGTGACGAATATTAAGAAACCTCATTAGCAGGCTGGAGATGCACATCCTTTAATATTCTGTATGTCCATTTTTATTTGTGTGGACTGCTTCTCATTTATAATATATTAATATTTAACTTCTCATTATATTTTTGCTTAGTTCCCTTTGAAGCTGCCTACTCCTGCCCTGCTCAAAGACAGATGCTTTAAAAGTGGCATGTCATCCAGGCTTTCCTGACCTGGTGCCTTCCAGCTGTGCTGGAGTATACCTGAAAGTTTTGGTTCATCACATCACAGCTGGAAAGTACCGAGCTGGGGAAAGCTGGGTGAGCACCTGCCTTTGAGCAAGGAGGCAGTCAGCAGTTTCCACACTGAGCTGTGCATGGTACTGCCATTTTCTCGCCCTACTTTATGTATTAACTGGGTTTTAGACAGACCGTCATTTCTCTTAAGAGGGTTGGACAACAGAGGCACTGTTGCCTGCACAATTCATCCAGTTAACATTCTTGTTCTCAGGCTTTGCAGCTGTTACATATATGGCATCCATATTGTACCAGCTGCACCAACTGCCAAAGCATTTTGGGGGCCAATTTAAACTTCTGGGATTAGCTTTTAAGGTGCTAAGGCCCCTTCATCTAGACGAAGCTGTCCAACACCTGCACTCTGATAGCAGCATCAGAGGTCGTTCTTCTATGCAATTAGGGCACCGGCCTCGCACATTTCGAAGGAAAAAGGCCTCAACTCCCTCCATGGAAGCTTTTTTCTTGTTTTGTTTTTAACTAAGCAGATATAGTATTGTGTGCTTAAGCTTGTAGGCACAAGAAAAAGGACTTTTTCAGTAGCAGACCTTGATGGTGGAACACTGTTCCAGTAGCTTTCCACTAAGCCCGATCCTCACACTGGTCCTAAAGACTTTGCTTTTACCTTGGCCTCTAATTGAGCAAGTCCTTTGGGTGATATTGTAGCCCTTTATTTATTTAATGTCTATATTGCCCAATTGCCAAAACTGCCCAGGAAGTTTACAACAATGGTGCTAGCCAGTTCTATTTGGTAAAATGCTGATAATGCATAGTTTGAAAATAATTTTTCTCAGTTTTATTGTGTCTTATGCTTAAATTTTATTAATTTCATTACAGCCACACAGCCAAAGTTCTCTGGGCATTATAGAATTTTGCATGGGATCTTGACATTGTTTCCCCTGAAAGGCAGCCTGCTTTACAACCAATTAAAGCATGTAACACAAATACCTGAAAAAAAGTACTTAGCCAAATTAGTTAGACCAGAGATGACAAGGAGAGAAAAAGCATAATGCTGCATTCAACCCTTTTTAAAATAATTGTATTTGGCTCATGACAGAAGATGTTGTACCCTGGGGCATTTCAGAGAGCCTGCTCATAAAACCAGACTGAAAACATATTTCATATATTCACATTCAAAAGTTGCTGTCTAGGATGTTAGAAGGCAAGAGGTGACTGAGAGCCCTCAGCATTTTAAAAAGTCAATAAAAATGTCTTAACCATAGACTCTGGAGTAAAGAACAGGACTCCACCATCCTGCACTTAATCCGGAGTTCATTTTTGATATTGAAAGAGCAACCTGGAGAAAAATGCAGGGAAGAAAGTAATGAGGGGGTGAGAAACAAGTGCAGAGAAAGTTCAACATCATGCTTTTGCCCTTTAAATCATCCCTCATTCCCATTTTTATTTGGGGCAAATTTTTATTTAAAAAGACATCTAGTCTGGCCTTCAGAGGCTAGTGAACCAAGAGAGCTAGTTGGGCTGCAGTGGTATTATGGTCCAATATAAGTCTTTGGGATGGTGGTGGATGGATTTTGCTATTTCCATTAACTTATCTGGGACCAAGAAGAATCTTCTGTCAGGTGTTTTATTGTTGTTTGTATCAGGTTGTTTATTTGTTTCTGCCTGACTTGCTTTGTGTGTTTGGCTCAATTCTTTGATGCTTGCTTCTGAGGCATCTTCTCTCTATAATACCTCATGCTCCATATGGCATGGGTGAATATATAGTAGGCCAGTGGGAAACTGAGCTTGGACTTTGTTTATGGGTTGGGACTAGGAGACCTTTCATCCTTTCTGGGGCTGATCCTAGTCAGTGTTCTCCAAGTACAACAATTCCAACTTTTCCCTGAATGAATTGCCTGTGGCAGGAACATGGATGGGAGAAATGAAGACAGAGAAGGGTTACAAGTGGAAGGTCATCTGGACTCTGCAGAATATTATGAGTGAGGCAAAGTGCTAGCAATGTCAAAGCTGCATCTGGAATCTTCTCCAGGCTGCAGGAACATCTCACAAGAGTGAATGCTTTTTTCTACATGGAGATCATCGTGCAAAGCCACAAATTCAGTCTCAGCAGAGCATCTTGCTGAAGGCCACACTAGACAGAATCTAGGAAACATATGAATCCCAGGCAAACCTGATGCTACTGGCAACTATTTGTTTAGCAAGCTTTCCTAAAGTGAGCTGTAGTGCCTGGCCAGGCAGCCTTCAGAGGTTCGAAGTCTCTTGCATTGCAGGGAAAGAGGATGTTTTGCTTATCAGATGTCCAGCACACTTCCTGAGTAAAAAACAGTTGTGGCTACCATACTAGGCAGTTCCTTCCTACTCTCGAACACTTGGCTTCTTGTTTTCATAACGTGTGGCAAAACTGTTCTCAGACTTTTACCTGAACCACACACAATGGGATTCTGTGGAGTGTTTCTCTTTGGCACAGCAGAATGTCGTCGCTTTACTCTTACTTAAAAGACAGACATACTGTACCTGTAGGGGGTGCTAGAGGATATCCTCAGCCCTGAACGGATAACATTAACATTTGGTGACAGGCTTGACTAGGGAAGAAAGAGGGGGATCTGTATTTGCATAGCTCTCTCTACAACTCTTTCATCATGACTAGTGGAAATGCATGAAACAGATCTGCCATATGTATTTAATTGTTATCAACCACTGCACAGATAAAAAGAGAGAAAAGTCATGAATTACAAAGGGACCTGATAATTACACTTTATTTTCAAGCTGACTTCAGTGTACCACTGTTTCCCACTGATACATCAGTGATACATAAGATTCTGATACATCAGAAACAATTAAGAAGTCCCCCTTAATGAAGCCTGGTTGTTAGCCCCACAGCTGTACCTAAGTGGAGTTAGTTCTCCACACTAAGACTGAGCAGCCAGCAAGTACTGATTCCATTTCATCTGGTGCTTAATAGCTTTCCCCCTCCATTGTTTTTTGTGCATGAAAATCATTACAGCAGCATCTCAGGGCTACAAAAATGCTGGCTCTGAATTCTCTGATTTATGGTGGCACAGGGTATGCAGGCACCGCTCTACCTCTGTAGGCACAAATTGAAAACACTTGACATTAAAGTGGTAAATATGAATGCTTGCTATTGTTGAAGTTCATTTAAAAGTGCCAGAATGGCTTATTTTAATGCATCCACAGAAGGCTTTTGAAAGTTAAAAGGCTCTCATTTTGAAGCCCTGTTTGCACAAGTGTTTCAGTCAGTTGTAGCCATGGGAAAAGTTTAGTCTGTGTTGGCTTTTGGTCACTTTTAGTATGTGAAGAAGAAGTTGTGTGAAAATATTCCTATGCTTTTTTAAAAAGCTCCTTCCCCTGAACATGCAGCAGCAGCAGCTTTTATTTCTATACTGCCCAATAGTTGAAGCTTTCTTGGGGTTGTGCAACAAATGATAAAATGCAATACAATAGTAAAAAGATAATAATTCACTTGATATTTAAAACCACTAAAATGTAACAATTTTGACAATGAAGACAGGTCTGCACAGCGCCACCAGGTAAAACAGTTCACAGTCCCTCCTCCCATGTTTTAATGGATGTGGTTGCCAAAGCATTTAGCACCAAGTTTCACATGGCCTTCAGCCTGGCCCCTCTTGTAGGATACAATGAAGAAAGAACTGAACAACACTCTGGAGGCTGAAAGATGCCACATTAACAATGATAGCCGTACAAGCCAATGTTTTTGAAGCACAAACCAGCCCATTAGCAAGATTTATTCCAGCAACAGAATCTGAGTGCTATTTAGTCCTAGATTTTTGTGGTCTAGGTTTGATGGCAGATCATTTAGGGATCTGTTTCATGCATTCCCATTATTCATGGAGAACAGTATGTAGAGAGAGCTATGCAAACATAGATCCCCTGCTCCTCTTCCCTTGTCAAGCCTATCACCTAATGTTAATAGTCCATTCAGGGCTGAGGATATCCTCCAGTACCCCCTACAGGTACAGTGCTTCTCTGTCTGGCAACTCTTTCCCACTTACTTAACAACCTAGAAACAACATTCTGCTGTGTCAAAGAAAAACTCACCACGCAGAAGTAACAATGACATTTTTGATACAGAGTAAATGTCCTCATGGACTGGAAAGATGATTGGGCGTTTGTAGCTTCGAGACTGTGCTTTGCAAGCAAAAAGTCCAAGATTCTGTTCTTGGCATTTCCTCGTACTAAGGGTGGGAAAAACTTAGGTGTGAGATTTTGGAAATTGTCCACCCTTTAAGGGACTAGATTTGCCAATGGTCTAAAAACATATAAGGCGACACCAGGTGTTCTTATAGTGTTAGAGGCAATGATCCAACTCTGTAAGACCCAGGGCAGAATCATTTATAAAGACCTTCTTGAGCAGCTGCAAAGTCACTAATGGCATACAAAGTAAAGTCTTAAGGAGAGCAATTCAATGGATACTACAGAGCATCTGGAGACATAGGCACTTCTTTCCCAAATTCAGGGTTGGAAACAGAGCTCTGTCTCAAAGCTGGAAAGCTGTGCTTTCCTCCTCCTCTTTTCCCCACTCAGCCAGCACAGAAAATGCACGTGCGCGTGCACACACACACGCACACACACACACAGATCAATTAACATCCTTGAACAGCAGTTTATTAAGCTAAATACATAACTGATTCTAAACTAGATTTTTATATAGTGTGAGATGTGTCAGTGTTCAGTAGTTTCTTTGACTATCTTTTTACAAGCCGCATGTGCAGGGAAATTAAAGGGGTTGTTCTCCAAGTTGCAGGATGAAAAAAAATCTAACTTTTCATTGGCCAACAATTGAAGCAAGCTAAAATAGCTTTATGATGTACTCGTGGGGAAATTAACTGGCTCAAGAAAAAAAAAAAAAAACCTTATCACAATATCTATTCTATTAGGTCCTGTAAAATAAATAACTGATTTCAAATTCCAATAAAGTTAAAGCCCACATATAATACTATACACTCTACATAATATAGTGTATACTATATACTATATAATCACTTATAGTAGATTATATTCTACTATATTATATATTGTAAGGTAGATCTCCAGATGTTTTGAATTTCAACTCCCAGAAGCTCCTGACAGCATGGTTTCTTGTCAAAATGCTCAGAGCTGAAGTTAAAACATTAGGAGATGTACTATCTGTCTACATCTGCTCCAGTAGGTAGTATATTCAATGTATGATATCAAGGTTCATGTGAAACAGATGTATTCTGGTGACCCAAGCAACTAGGCCAAGCCAAATGCCACACTAGAAGGTAGTGATTCCTGGGGGTCTTTGGTTAGGTGGCACTTGAAATGCATACTGAATCAGTAGTATTATGATAATAAAGGAAGTGCAAATTGAATGTAGCTAAGTAGAGCCTACTTTCCAACCATAATGCTGGATGCTTGCAGTCTAGAACGTTTTTCTTCTGTCTTGCAGGTGTTCCTTTCCCCAAGAACTTCCAACAGGTCTGCACAAAGATCCTGACACGCCTCTTCAGGGTCTTTGTCCATGTCTATATCCACCATTTTGACAGCATCATCAGCATGGGTGCCGAAGCTCATGTCAACACCTGCTACAAGCACTTTTACTACTTCATCAGCGAGTTTAGTTTGGTTGATCAAAGGGAACTAGAGCCTCTGGTAAGAAC
Organism: Varanus komodoensis; assembly: GCF_004798865.1. Taxonomy (NCBI): domain Eukaryota; kingdom Metazoa; phylum Chordata; class Lepidosauria; order Squamata; family Varanidae; genus Varanus; species Varanus komodoensis. Next base: position 115,361,874 of record NW_025335268.1, read on the forward strand.
ATAGATGCTGTTCTGTTCCCCACTCCTGAGCAGTAGGGACTTTCTTTCAGTGAGAGAACCCTAAAGACTTAAGGGGTTTATTACTAGCTCACACACAGTTTCAAAATCTCTGTCTTTCTACTTAATTTCCAAATGCAAACTGCTTTTTGCTGTTTCTCTCGTTGTTTGCTTCACCTTAACCTTCTCTAAGTTCTGATGAGTCTCTTATTCCAAAAGACTGAGAGGGATTCCTGGCAGTCAAAGGACAACCTGCTATCATTAGCTTCCATGGATGAAACATCAGCAGATCTTCCTGGATTCTGAGCTAGCAAAGAGATGTTCAGGCCAAGGATCCACTCTTCTTAATTTCTTGTTTTTTAAACATTACACTTGTTCCATTCCACTTCTGCATCAGTTTGATAATTTCATATGCATTTCCATGCAGATTTCTCATAATGTATGCTCATTTGTATTCACTTCCCCCAAATGTATTAGCCTTACCCAACAGACTTCAAACCAATTGGCAATCTAGGCAGGATTACCGTATGTAGACAATACCAGGTCTATCTACGTGTTTCAGCAATGGTTGAATCAGTCTGTTTTGGTCTGATTTAGGTTCTCACATATTCATAAGTCAGTTTCATCCTATTCTCATATTCATCTATTATTTTTCTAAATGCCAACATGAAAATGTCTATGTATATACATATATGTGCATATAGTTTCCTCATGTAACACATTAAGGTGCAATTCTATGCATATTTAGACAGAAAAATCTTTTCTAACTTCAGGCAGCATGAATGGCTGGGGAATGCTGGGAATTTTAGCACTGTTTTCTGTTTAAACATGAATAGGATCAGGCCCTTAAGTAACCATAGAATAAACTAAGCATTTCTTCCAGTCAGGACTTTTCTGATGTATGCTAGGAACAATAGACGGGTGTAGCTTTCAGTATTTACATTACATTTAGGGCTTCCTGAATTGAAAGGCATTAACGTGTCTTATGACTGCTAACACATTTATTCTGACATAAACGTTCATTGACTATCTCTCACACTTCATCAGATGCTGCATCTGATTAAGCGGATCAAAACCCACCAAAGCCAGTGTCAGAATATTCTTATTTGTCTTTAAAGTGCCATAAGAACCCTGCTGTTTTTTCAGCAATAGACTAACACAGGTGGCCTTATGCATTTCCAGTGGTTTCCATTACACTGGCAACTGACAAATACTTGTTGCATTTTTAAAGATTCTTAATGTTGCTATATTTTCATTGTTAGGTTTTGTGGTCCACTCTATGCAATAAGGTAAACATTCCTTATATTCCATTTGTGGGCCACTTATATAATACTTCCTGTGTTTTCTTGTATTTTATATCCCACCCACTAATTATTTTCCATATTCTATTTTATTGAGGGTACTTCAAGATGGGCCTTTTATCATGCAATCTCTCTGTCTAATCCATGGAATTTTACAGGGAACGCAGACACCGTCATTCATTTGTAACCCTCCCATGTTTTCCCACTGCTTGTTCCATCTCTTTTTCTTACCATCCAGTAAAGACACAACGATGAAATGGATTCTTGGTGTCTTTGAACTGGCAGTGCTAGAATTCATCCCTTTCAAAGCTCCTTTAGTTGCACTGGAAAAAGAGGGGTGTCCCTTGGGATATAAAAATGGACCTCCTTGAGAAGCTGCTGGCAAAATGTAACTGCACAATGCTTAATTTGTGAATGCATGTGCCTGTGGCTTTACACATGTAACCGTGCTTGGGAGTGGAATTAAGAATCAACCAGAAAACAGGCCTATTATCTTTTGAATCAGAAGGGCTGTTTGAAAGGATGACAGCTATGCAGTCTGCAGCTATGCAGCAACAATCAACACCTACAATAGATGGCTGAATATGAGCATCAGCACAAATACCTGTGTGTGTTTGAGCTGCTACCAGGGATTTTGTTGTTTAAGTTCTCCTCCATCGAGGCTCTCCTACAGGAGCAGCTTCAGTTCCTGGCTGTGTATTATGTAGATGCTGCAGGTGCTACCTTCATAAGAACCCAAGATTAAATCCCATTAGGGCTTCAATACAGACTTTCCTCAAGACTGCCCTAGTTGAAATCCAGATCTTTCCAAGTGAAGGCTCCGTGTCCTTTTAATCAAAATTAGCCACTTACTAAGCAGGAGTGTGAATGGATACACTGCATTGCAACTGTAGATACAGCTATATTTCATTTGACTGACCCTAAAAGGTAATTAAAGCTCAGGAAGCCAAAAAGGGTGAGAAAAAGAAAAAAATCAATAATAATCCACTTCCCTCCTTCCTGCTGCTTCCCTTAAGACATAATAAGAGGAAGTTTATCTACGAATATCCTTGCAAAGTAACAATAACTCCCAGCTAATATTATAGGCAGGGAGTGTTTCCGAGCATGAAGTTCTACCTTTGTCTCTGTCCCATATTTTTAGCCAAGTGGCTCTTCAAAATTGTTTTAATTTATAGTACCAGAGTATTATACCATGGGCAGGTGATTCCTGTTTCTCCCCACTTGCAAAATGACCAAGCATAACCCAATCTACCCACTGTGAAACTGAGCATTGTAGAAGATGCCAGATCAATAACAAATGCTCCCTAACATGAGTCGAAATGATACCGTGACATTTGCTTGGGAGCAGGGATGCTGAAATGGCTGCAACTAACGTTAGCTCAGGGCTATCACAACATAGAAAGATGCTGACATGGAATACACTAGAAGTCCCTGGTATGGGCAAGAAGCACTGCTATCCTCTAGACACTGACAGGAGTCAAGATGCAGGATCAATCTAAAGTAACTATCAGCCTCCAATTAGGATCCTGTTCTACATAGCAGCATGCATTATAAACATAGGGTGAGGGGAGGGAAGTTAATAGTTTCTATAACAGACAGGCTTGTATCTTCCCTGTATAAAAAACTGCACATACTCAGCTTCCCTCTTTTAAAATTGCAGGAGCCCTCTTGTCCTTTGCATCTAATTCTGGCAGGGTTCTCCATCCAGTGGTTGAGAAATGAGAAAAGCCATCATAGTGCAATGAATTGTGGAATGAGGAATTTCTAGAAGAAAATCTCACTGCATTTCATAAAATCATATGAGAGCTTTCATTTTTTGAAAAGACAGCTTCCTTTTCCTGGTCTTTCTGGATGTGGAGAAATAGTTGATCATATTGAAAAGAGGTATTGCTACCTAGAAGGAAGCTGAAACTTTAAGAGGCAGCAAGGCTACTAGAACCTGTAGTTTAACCATGATTTTAGTTCCTTTGCCTTGGCTTTTCATGTAGTCTGCAAAAGCAAGTAAAAACAAATGCCCCCTTGCATTAAAAAGATGCAGCTCAGCAGTTGTTCAAATTACCTTGTGAAATATATTGTGGTTTTCACATTTTACGGATGGGAAAGTAAGACTGAGGTTTAGTGGTTAACTTAAGCTACTACAGTGTCAGTGACTGCTTCATGGCTAAGATTAAAGACAAGAAATGAGATCAAGGAGGTTTGGCATCCTATTAAAATTGCCTGCTGGCATTATGCAAAGTGTTGACATATTTGCCAAAGTGTATGATTTGCACAGACTTCCCTTCCCTGCAATTGCAGATTGCAATGGGCTATTTTGTCGAAGCTTTATACCTTTTGCTCATGTCTCATACTCTGGGTAATTTCCCTCTTTGTATTTTACTGTATCAAATGAATGACTTAACTCTCTTGACCTAAGAATAATTTTAGAGATGTGTCTCCTAAGAAAACAATAATTCGGTTTAGAGATGGTTGCAAAAAGTAATACCAACAAAAAGGCTTTGGATTATTTCTGGAAAAGAGAGGAGCTGCTGTGGGGATTTTTTCAGCATAATGAATGTTGCCTGACACAGATGCATCGCTGTTCGTGTCAAGAAGAAAAATGGAAAGAAATAACACAAGCTGAGGTCGGGGGATGATGCCCAAAGGGTAGAGAAAACAGTGAATACAAGGAAGGGAAATTGGGACCTACAGTATAACAGTGAAAGTGGAGAGATGCCTTTGACATAGGCATCAAAAGCAGCAGAATGTCCATTCCCATTTTCACTTAAGGCTTTCAAACTGTATTTTCTTATAAGCAAATAACTGTGGCTACAGTTTAGTGATTCAGATTAAACCAACTGGGCCTATGATGCCTCGTTGACATTTGCAGGAGGGCAATATATACCTGTTACTCATATCCAAACATGCACATACCTGTTGTTTGGAAAATGCCCCAACCCTTGATCTTTGCAACAATGGCATCTACCTCTTCAGTCATTGCCCTGGCATTTCATCCCTCCAGCAGTGCACTGAATCATGGGGCACAAGAAGTCCCGAAAAGATGACACAGAAAGGACTTATAGTTTCAGTTTAACATTCAAAATGGCAATTGGAGCAACTCTCTCCTGGGAGGCATTCTGTAGGCCCCTACATCAGATTATCCTGGCACAAGGAAATTTTACATGCAGGGACAAAACTTTGAGCCTAGTGGTAATCATATTGTTGTAAGAATTTATCTTGTCTTCTGCTTGAAGGAAATAGTGATCCCGGATCTTACTTTATTTAGATTTATGGGTACTCCATCCTGAGGGGAGGGGCAGGTAACCAGCAGAACAAGATGAAATGTAATCATATTCATTGAAATTTTTCGACTGTGAAGAAAACCACCCACCTCTCCTGTGCTGTGGACCAGGCTGGAAAATTGCCTCTTTCTACTGTTTTACATGATGCTGGAAAAATGCACTCTGTGCAGCCTAAAGATGGAGTCCCATGTAACCATATGGTCCAAATGATCTGGCAAGTGGAAAAGTGATCCTTGAGGGGTTAGAAGGCAATCAACCACAGGTTCTAAAGTTAAAACTTTATTCAGATAAAAAGATCCCATTAAAAGGAAGCCCTCAGGTAGCATTAAAAAATTAAGCAGTGTATACTTGCTAACACCTCAGACAAGTGGAATGGTGGCCATGAGCTGGAGAGATTTCTGGCTGACAGTCTTAACAGGGGGACACTTAGTATGTGACAGGCGAGAGCCCAGGAGATGAGGATTTGCTAAGAAATATCAGGCTAAAATCATTTCGGCCTTTAGGTCTGGGTAGGGAACCTGCACCGCTAGCCTAAACAGATCTCCACTGAAATTTTTGTGCTGTGGCCCCAAAAGATGCAGTTTTCACCTACCCTCAGATCTACCAGTTTGTGCCCCCTATAGATTTTTCCTGTGGGTTAGCAGCCTTTCACAGGAAAAATGTTATAACCTGTCTTCCACATCCATTTTGGAATGGTCTGGAGTCATGCAGGGGTGCACCACCTGTCCTCCTGGATATTGCTTGGCCGTCAGTGCAAAATACGTCCCTGTCCAAAACCATCCAGTTTCCACTCAAAACCTCCTTGTTAACATTCCCACCAATCCAGAATTTTTAAAACTAGCTGTCAACACTGTAAAAACTCCTTTTTTGTTTATTTTTTAAATAAAAAGCAGGGAGGAAGTTCACATCTGTATGTTCCTACACAGTCAGAGACTTGGGACAAAGAGCAAAAAGTGCACTCTGGGGCAACAAAGGTGAAGGAAATGTGAGGGTCTTGCCACTGGTGGGTTTCAATCCCTTTTAGCTGCTAAAGGAAACTTACGCCTTCAGTTTCTTGCCTTCTGAGGGCTCTCAAGAAAAATCAAAGGGCAAAAAATGTCGACCCTCCTCTGAGTGATATCCACTGTTGGTACCTGCTGCCACTTGCCAGGAGACACCAACCCAGGCATTTTCTTCAAGCCCCCACAGGTGCACCACTGCAATCTTTTCCAGTTGTACAACTGTGGCTAGAGAAGTTGTACATAGACACGTTCACACGCACCCACACACACTTGCACAGACAAAGAGAGAGAGAGAGCAGAAACAAGCCACCAGCTTGTCAATCACAGGCAGTCTCTCCAATGTGCTTCCGGGACACTTTGAAGGGGCCATTTGTAGCTGTCAAAATGGGGATCTGGACAAGAAAATCTTAAACAGAAAAAAACTGCGGCCAGCCCCAAAGTGCTTGCTGCAGGAATGAGGGGAAGCCAGTGCCAGCTGCCCCCGAGTGCTGTTTGGGCACGTTGGGCATGGATGACACTGGCATTCTCAAGCTAGCCCCAGGGCAAGGCAATCAGTGCTCTTACCATGGGGCTCACCAGCCTTTCCCCCTCTCCCCATAACAGGCTGGCCATCTAGGTTTGGAAGACACAGCAACCCATCTTGGGTTATTGGGCTGGTTTGTTGCCCAGACACCAGCCACTCAGGAAATTAGTCTGGCTTTGCATGGATGTTAACCCATTCTTGGTGGCAATCCATGAAGGCTTGTGAGAACCCAGTCACTGTCTTCTTTAGCTTCCACGTGTCCGCTTCCAGGGTCTAGCTCTTTGTCATTCAACTGAAGCCTTTCTCAAAAGAATCAGTTCTAATTCAGTGACTTGGAAGCAACTGACAAGATTACTTTGTGTGTTTGGCCACCTTTCCTTCTCCCCTTCTCCCCTTCACACCTTTTGTGACATTTCATAGATCACCAGAATCATTACTTTGCTTCCTTGACATTAAGGTTTAATTTACTTGCCCTCTGTGAGCAAAATGGCAACATACATGAATAGCAGACAGTTCAGAAAGTAGTTTGGTGGGAGCCTGGGTCTCCATAAGCAGCAGTGAAAGTGAATGGCTCTAATCAGAAGGGTTGCTTGAGTCAGTCTAGAGTCAATTCATTGGCAATTTTATCAGCAAGTGACATTTCAGCACAAGTGCTGATATGAAAGCCTTCTATACTCGTCATGGAGAACGTGCAGGGCATAGATAGGAGAGAAAAAAAGGGTCCTCAACTAATTGATAGATGCCCTGTGGATGCTGGACATTGCACAGCAACAGAGTCCTAATTCCAATACAACACTTGGGGCAGGATCCAGACTAAGCTAGTTGAACTTGGTTCCCATTTAAACTGATGGAACAAACAAGAAATCAATTATGGGGGCAATCCTATGCATATTCAGGCAAATGGCTGGGGAATGCTGGAAGGTTACAACATTTCTCTGTCTAAACATACACAGGATTCCGAAGTTGCTATTTCAGCAGCAGCTCAGTTGAACTAGGATCCAGGCTGTTGTATCCTAAATCATAAAAGTTTGCCATGATCATGTCAAAAGATCAGGCCATAATTAAAGAATTATAGAAAAGAAAAGAATTAATTAATAATTAAAGAATAAATTAGAAAAGAATTATATGCTATGGGAAAGCCTACCATTACTGTGTGGGTGTGCATTTGTGCAAGGGACTGTTGTAGATTGCAAAGATTCCTTATTGAAGAGAGTGAGGAAGCCCTGTACAGGGGTGAAAGCAGACTGACACCAGTGACCGTGACCGCAGAAAATCAAGACTGCTCTTTGCTGCATAGCTGTGCCCTTCATCTATGACATCCCCTTGGATTGTATCACTTTCCCACACTGGATTGTGATGATATGTTGGAAGTAACTTTTATATCTGTCAGGAGTGGGGAACATGTGGCCCTCCAGATGTTGCTGGCATGTAGCCCTCATCGTCCCTCGTCACTGGCTCTGCTGGCTGGGCCTGATCCGAGTTGCAGTCCAACCGCAGCCACACACACACTTTAAAGTGATGCCATGAGCTGCCGGACCACATGGAGGACGGGGCTATAGCTGAATGGTGCAGCTCATGCTTTGCATGCAGAAGGGCCCACAGTGGGTCCTGGAAAACCTCCCACCTGAAAGCTTGGAAAGTCACTGCCAGTAGCGTTGAGAAGACTGGGCTAAAGGGACCAGTGGCCTGCTTTGGTAGAACATTGGCAGCTTCCAATGGTCCTGCCCTATGGTAATGCATTCATGATGGTACCTCCAGTGCCTTTTGATTCTGTTTACGGTGGACTCACTTGTTTACATGCCAATCATCAGAAGATGCTGCATGTGTCCCTCTCTGTGATATGCGCTCTTTTACATGGCTAGAACCACATGAACAGGCTTTCCTTGAGGTAATTCACCCAGGAAGGGAGGCTTATCATTAGTTTTTCAGTACTGTGTGTATGAAGTTCCCCATTTGCATGCTTTAATTGCCATAGTGATATTTGATGAAATGTTGGTTTTACATCACAGCCTTCATATATGGTGCATTTCCCCTTTGCTACCCATGCCTGTGCATATGTCTTTGATATTAAAAGAAAAGGAAGAGGAAATTGAATTCTAGACACAGCATAAACCTTTGTTGATATCAGCTTCTCTTGACCCTTTTGGTTATCACCAAGGCAACTCAAAGAAGTATTGAAGTTCTGTCCTATTTTTGCTGTCTGTGTCTCATTTCAGCATCTTATTTCTTTCAAATCTGAAACCTTTAGGCTGTTTTAAGCTGAAATCAATTCAGAAATGTAATGATGTATACCAAGAACAAAACTACTGTCATTTCTTTGAAAATGATTAGGATTGTCTTTAAAAAATCAGAATAAAATTATCCATAGTTCTGGCTATGTCTTTATGTGCTACATTTTGCAAACATCCACCAGATCAAATTGATTTTAATCAACCTGGGCTGTCCCTGGTTTAAATCTCCCTCAGCCATGAACTTATTTAGGCAACTGGAGACAAGTGACTCTCACTGTGCCTTCCCATCTGCAATACGGGGCTAAAAATACTGGCCTGGGCCAGCTATTTCTTCCATTCATCAGTAGCACAAGCCTTTCCATCAAATGGAGACCCCTTCCATTGACAGAAAGGAAACTTTGGATCCAACCTATTGTCTTACCTAAAAGGGTTGTTGTAATATCTGTTAAGAAATGTATATGAAGTGCTTGGAACACTGAAAATCCACTTTACAGGTGCAAAATATTATTTTGCATTATATGATATATTTATGACAAGTTGACAACATATTGAAGAACAGGTTACTGAAAGCAGCCAACATTTCCTTTTCTTTCTTTTTTAGTATAATGCTAGTTTGACTGATAAAGAACACAATGCCATGGCTGTCCAGACACTGTCTAGAAACTGTGGAGCCCAGAGAACTTGCTCTGAGATTGGAGTTGGGGGTCTGAAGTCAGCATGCTCTACCTCTGCCCTTGCAGCTCGCATGGAAAAACAGATTTTTTTCTTGAGGTTGCAAGTGACCTTGGAGAAGGGCTTTCAGGGATGGGAGAGCACAGGGAGGAAATGGGACAGGTCCCATCAGCATACATAGTTTTCTGGTGGTACATCATCTCCAACCGGTTGTACTCCATGGCCAAACATGTAGGCAGTCAAAAATGGTCACCTAAGTGCCACCTTCCAGGCATTAAGACATACAAAGCAGTGGTATTGCTAACTCCCTCTCCTTCAAAATTTGCCTCTGTGTTCTTTCTGCCTTCCCCAGGATGCCTGTAATCTTCCAAGTTCAAAATTCCAACACAGCTTATCTGGAAATGTCTTCTCTTCCATTCTAAAATCCCATATAGTAAATGTCAATGATGTTAACATGTTGATTTGTAACTTTTTCAATATTTCATGAGCCTGAAATAAACCTGCAATAAAGAGCCAAAATCAGCACTCATCAAAAAGCCCTGAGCTTGCCAGTAATTGATGATTTGAATGTAAGTGGCTCACGGGTAAATGCAAGCAATGAATCATGACTGTGATCATGCCACAAATTGCAAAATTTCAAATGCAATGCAAAACTATAGAATTTCATGCAGCATTTATTTTTGTTCATGAGTAAGTTTTAATCTTCATATTTATGTATGAATTATATCTGAAATAATTTGAACAGATTTGTTTAAAGCTTAGAAAGAACAGGCTTCTTAGAAAGTGGGTGGTCTCTGTCTTCTTTCCAGGATTGCTGTATATTTTTCCAGCCAAACCGAGCAAATAGCTTAAAGAGAAAGCAGGCCTATTTGGCAAGTGCAGTTCCTATTATTTGCCAATGTGGCCAGCAATATGCAACGGAGGAGGGGGAAAAGGCGGGATGTAGGCAACAGAGTGTGCTATTGAATATCCCGGCAGAGGGAGTTAGCTTTGTAGGTCTTAATGCCTGGAAGGTGGCACTTTAAGAAATCACTTTGGGTCTTTTTCATAGCTTCTGGAAATGCTGCAATTGCTGTGCAGAATAATAAGGCAATCTAGGGAGGAAACAGCAGTGTGCTATCTTGGTGCTTCCAAGTGTTATTGACAAGCAAGATTGGTTTCTGCTGTCCTAAAATCAATAGTGCTAGCAGTAGTGTGTCACTGGCTCCCTCCCCATAGCTGCCAGTAGAATGAGCAAACTATTTCTCACTTTTGTATATAATATTTATAATAAATACATTGAATTGATCAGATGCCCAGGATTATAAGATGTCTTTGCTTCCTGACCCACTTTGCATCACTGGTGGCATGAGCAGCTGGACTCCCCATAATCCGCCAATCTTGTGAGAGACATAAAATGTGATCCTATGCAGTTTTGGGCAAGAAAAAGCCCTACAACTTCCGGCTTTCCCCAGACAGCCAATTTTGGGAGCTGTAGGGCTTTTTTCTGTCTCAAGTATTCCTAGGATTTGTATCCTTAAGGGGTTTTGTGCACCAATTTGTTAGGTAGAGCTGGTTTCCTAAAGATTTCCTAAATCCATTTTGTTCTGTTTTGCAGAAGGAAATGACAGAAAGGATTTGCCATTAAGGTCCTGTGGTCAGAAATGCAAAACTGTAATTTGCAATGATGTCCATCACCGAGGAAGGTCTACATGACTACAATGGACTACTGCTAAGAATGTGAGGAGCTTCCACTTCTAGGGGCTAAATCCCCAAATTACTGGCACAATTTGAAATAGTTCAATTGGACTCCAGTAGTTTCTTTTTCCTGACTCTCACCATACGCTGCCCAGTGGCCATAGGGCAGTGAGAGAATGTGTGTGCGTGAGCACTCCTGTTTTCATTTCATCCTCCTGAGATCCACTTCAGGCCCAATTGACTCACATATGAAGGATGCGCAGAGGGTAAAAACCCCCCTGCAAATCTCTCCACAGAGGAACCACAAATCCAGAGGTGCTATCAGGCTCAGGATTGTGACCAGCACCACAGAATAATCCGCCATTATTGATTATGCAGTGATAGACTGTGAAGCAAGGAGATCTTTTGCTTTGGTGAACTTAGGAGTAATTTTAACAACAAGCTATTACAGTTCCATTACAGAAAATATGAACAGCCTTAGACTGAGTCAAATCAAAGGACCAGTACTGTGCCATGTACCACTCCAATACTGTCTTCCTTTGACTGATGATGATGCCCCAGGATGTCATCCAGACAAATCTTCCCAGCCCAGCCATCTGTGAAGAATGAAGCTGCTGAGGATTGGCCCTGGAATCTTCTACATTCAAAGGACCACTGAGCCAAGATTCCCTTCCCTTAATTCTCACTACTTATTTCCCCACTGGCGGTCACTTGCTATCCTTGTCTATTGATTTATCTTCAATTCAAAAATGATCTGAGCCACATACATGGATAATTTTACTATAAAATATAAGTTTTATTTAGTCAAGGTTTTAGACATTCTACCTTAGTATTTGTATCTTGCACTGTCTTGCTTTTTCTGCCTATGAAGTTTAAATGTTAAAATTGCACAGATTTTGGGACTGACATTTGTTAGATGCAAAACTCACATAGATGAAATTAATTACTACAAAAATGTAATAATAAAATGGTAGGCATTCTCACTCATTGGTTCTTTGGTATTTTTTCATGCTTGGATCTGTCTCTACAGCTTTACCACATTCTGCCCCCCCCCTCCCCGTACACAGAAACATTTTCAGTGCTATCCTAAGAACTCCTGGCATCTGGGGAGGCCATAGGATTCTTCAGAGTCCCTGTTTCAAGATCCTGTAATCGCAGAGTTGGACTCTGAAGGCTGAACTGATGCTGTGAACCCTTGTAACCAGCATGGAGAAAACCATATGGGCTGTCTCCCCTGGTCAGGGGAGAATGCTGGGAATTGTAGGACATTTTTTAATGTTGGAATATGCATAGAATTGCACTTAAGTGGATGAGTGTCAAATAATATTAACTTTAAATGATAGCAATCAAACTTGTGCACACTCAGATATGAATAAAACAAAAGTCTGAAGAGAAAGCTGTATATTTTACATTATGTATGCATGTGCTGCTTCAGACATCATCTTCCGAAAGGGTTCCCTCTTGCATGAGAAAATGCAGAATCCTCTTCTAAGACATGCTCTCTGAGAACTGAATATATATTTTAACACAGTGCTCAATTAATTGGCAGGATCTTTTTAGGAACCAGTAAGTTTTCTGCTGAATAATTTCATCAGTTCATCAGCTGAAAACTCTTTTTGACTGCCTGAAAAGTCAGTTTCCCCTTCAGTTAATCAGTTCACCGCTGCAGGTAAAATTTCCCAGGACTGCACTTCTATACATGCTTATTTGAAAATGAGTTCAATTGGCCTGGTAAGTGTGAAATTACAACCCACCATGGTTTAATTAACTTCGATGAGAGTTCTGACAAAACGTGATCCACTGGAGAAGGAAATGGCAACCCACTCCAGTATCTTTGCCATGAAAACCCCATGGACAGTACCAAAAGGCAAAAAGATATGACGCCGGAAGATGAGCCCCTCGGGTCAGAAGGAGTCCAATATGCTACTGGGAAAGAGCGGAGGGCTAGTACTAGTAGCGCCAGAAAGAATGAAGTGACTGGGTCAAAGCCGAAAGGACACTCAGTTGCAGATGTATCTGGTGGTGAAAGGAGAGTCCGATGCTGCAAAGATCTATACTCCATAGGAACCTGGAATGTAAGATCCATGAATCAAGGCAAGCAGGACGTGGTCAAACAAGAGGTGACAAGACTGAACATCGACAACTTAGGAATCAGTGAACTAAAGTGGGTAGGAATGGGTGAATTTAATTCAGATGACCATCAGGTATACTACTGCAGGCAAGAATCCCTCAGAAGAAATGGAGTAGCCTTCATAGCCAATAAAAGAGTAGGAAAAGCAGTACTGGGATACAATCTTCAAAATGACAGAATGATCTCAGTTCGAATCCAAGGCAAACCATGCAACACCACAGTAGTCCAAGTCTATGCCCCAACCACTGGTGCTGAAGAGTCTGAAGTTGACTCGTTCTATGAAGGCCTACAAACCTTCTAGAATTAACTCCAAAAAATGATGTCCTTATCATCATGGGGGATTGAAATGCTAAAGTAGGAAACCAAAAGCTAACCAGAATAACAGGCAAGTTTGGCCTTGGAGTACAAAATGAAACAGGGCACAGGCTGGTAAAATTTTGTCAAAAGAATACAATGGTCATAGCAAACACTCTTTTCCAACAACCCAAGAGACAAGACTACACATGAACATCACCAGACCGTCAACACAGATATCAGATTGACGATGTGCTCTGCAGCCAAAGATGGAGAAGCTCTACACAGTCAGTAAAAACTAGACCAGGAGCTGACTGTGGCTCAGATCATGAGCTTCTTGTTGCAAAATTTAGGCTTAAATTGAAGAAAGTAGGGAAATGCACTAGGCCACTCAGGTATGATCTAAATCATATCCCTGATGAATATACAGTAGAGGTGACAAGTAGATTTAAGGAATTAGATCTGATAGACAGAGTGGAGGTTCGCAACATTGTACAAGAGGTAGCAACTAAAACCATCCCAAAGAAAAAGAAATGCAAGAAAGCAAAATGGCTGTCTGAGGAAGCTTTACAAATAGCTGAGGAAAGAAGAGAAGCGAAAGGCAAGGGAGAAAGAGAAAGATACACCCATTTGAATGCAGAATTCCAGAGAATAGCTAGAAGAGATAAGAAGGCCTTCTTAAATGAACAGTGCAAAGAAATAGAAGAAAACAATAGAATAGGGAGGACCAGAAATCTCTTCAAGAAAATTGGAGATATGAAGGGAATGTTTCATGCAAGGATGGGCATGATAAAGGACCAAAATGGCAGGGACCTAACAGAGGCAGAAGAGATTAAGAAGAGATGGCAAGATTGCACAGAAGAACTATACAAGAAAGAGCTTAACGTCCCTGATAACCACGATGGAGTGGTCACTGACCTTGAGCCAGACATCCTGGAATGTGAAGTCAAATGGGCCTTAGGAAGTCTGAGCAACAACAAAGCGAGTGGAGGTGACAGCATTCCAGCTGAGCTATTCAAAATCTTAAAAGACGATGCAGTAAAAGTGCTACACTCAATATGCCAGCAAATTTGGAAAACTGAACAGTGGCCACAGGATTGGAAAAGGTCAGTTTACATTCCAATCCCAAAGAAGGGCAATGCCAAAGAATGTTCAAACTACTGCACCATTGCACTCATTTCACATGCTAGCAAAGTTATGCTCAAAATCCTACAAGCTAGGCTCCAGCAGTATGTGGACCGAGAACTACCAGAAGTACAGGCAGGGTTTCGAAGAGGCAGAGGAACTAGAGATCAAATTGCCAACATACGCTGGATCATGGAGAAAGCTAGGGAGTTCCAGAAAAACATCTACTTCTGCTTCATTGACTATGCTAAAGCCTTTGATTGTGTGGATCACAACTAATTGTGGCAAGTTCTTAAAGAGATGGGAGTACCTGACCATCTTCTTTGTCTCTTGAGAAACCTATATGTTGGTCAAGAAGCAACAGTGCGAACTGGGCACGGAACTACTGATTGGTTCAAAATTGAGAAAGGAGTTCGGCAAGGCTGTATATTGTCACCCTGCCTATTTAACTTATATGCAGAGCATATCATGAGAAAGGTGGAGCTAGATGAATCACCAGTTGGAATTAAGATTGGTGGAAGAAATATCAACAACCTCAGATATGCAGATGATACCACTCTCATGACAGAAAGTGAAGAGGAACTAAAGAGCCTCTTGATGCGGGTGAAGGAGGAGAGTGCAAAAGTTGGCTTGAAACTCAACATCAAGAAAACTAAGATCATGGCATCCAGTCCTCTCACTTCCTGGCAAATTGATGGGGAAGAAATGGAGGTAGTGACAGATTTTATTTTCCTGGGCTCCAAGATCACCGCAGATGGGGACTGAAGCCAAGAAATTAAAAGACGCTTGCTCCTGGGGAGGAAAGCAATGGCAAATCTAGACAGCATACTAAAAAGCAGAGACATCACCCTGCCGACAAAAGTGCGCATAGACAAGGCTATGGTTTTCCCAGTTGCAATGTATGGCTGTGAAAGCTGGACCATAAGGAAGGCTGAGCGCTGAAGGATTGAGCCCTTTGAATTGTGGTGCTGGAGGAGACTCCTGCGAGTCCCTTGGACTGCAAGGCGATCAAACTGGTCAGTCCTAGAGGAGATCAACCCTGACTGCTCTTTAGAAGGCCAGATACTGAAGATGAAACTCAAATACTTTGGCCACCTAATGAGAAGGAAGGACTCCCTGGAGAAGAGCCTAATGCTGGGCACAATAGATGGCAAAAGAAGAAGGGGATGGCAGAGGATGAGGTGGCTGGATGGAGTCACTGAAGCAGTTGGTGTGAGTTTGCGTGGACTCTGGGAGATGGTGAAGGACAGGAAGGCCTGGAAGAATGTTGACCATGGGGTCACGATGGGTCGGACACGACTTCGTGACTAACAACAACAAATGTTCAAACACCCCCTGTCACTTGGTCCAAATGCCATAATGAGTGTATCCCTACCCCTGAAGACTCAGGAAAGACCTTGTAAACGTCCTTATTGGAGCATAACATGTTGAAACAATGCATCGAAATACTGTTCTTTTTGAGTTATCGAAGAAACATTTGCCCAAGTAAAGAGCTGAAGCCAAACTGGGACTTCCCCTCCTTCCTTCTTTTTCAGAAAAGCTTCTGACTCACCCTTCAGTGTGGCTCCTTCTGCCTGGGGCTAGGTGGTGGGAATGCTGCACATATTTGTAGTTGGTCTGCTCATTTCATATGTCATTTCCTGACGGGGTCAAGGAATTCCTTCTCCAGCACCTCCTTTCAGTTCCCAAGGGACTTCCTCCAAGGTGGGGTGGTGGTGGTTCTCATGCTCTACCTGAGAAGCTTCATTAGGTAAACCTGAAGCTACTAAGTCATCTGCCCCTCTCGGCCCCCTAACTGAGCAGATTGCAATGTGCAAGAGTTGGGCTCCCTCTCTACAGCAAGTATGGCAGACTCCAGCACAATTTAACAGCCCCTGTGGGTGAATTAAGCCAAGGCAGGCTGTCATGTCATGTAAATCAGGTTAGAGAGACTTGATTCTGAGCCATCTTACTTAGGATTGCATTGTAAAGATCCCACAGCAGGTGAAGGGCAAGATGCCTTTGCAGTTTGACCTGTAAAGCAAATGGGTTTTCTATTTGAACTCTCATGGGCTAAGGATCCCTTTCCACTGCTGATATAGTGTGTAAAACAGGAACCATGAATCATCTTCACAGTGAGCTACACAGAGATGCAATATCAGGGGGAAAACAAAACACGCACAAGACTTCATGATCAGGCCTTGTACCAGAATGCAAAGAGAACACACCCCATGGGTGCTTCTCTTGGCAATGATACAACATTCGCATCCATCCACAGTGTAGGGAAGCTTGTCGGATATTCTGATCAGAAATAGATTTAATTTTGCTTTAATAGGAGAATGATCTCTCTCTCTCTCTCTCTCTCTCTCTCTCTATATATATATATATATATATATGTATATGTACATGTATAATCAATTTCTTTCAGTTTAAGCTGGCATTTACCAAATGAACAGGGAATAGAAAGAATAGAGCTGGGATGTCTCCTACCGAGAGAGCGAGCAAGAGTGAGTGAGCTACTTTTCAACTATAGCAGAGGATTTAGAAATTGATTCAGTCTGCTCCTTCTTGCCAGCTCGCAAGCTTAGTAAATAGGTAGACAACAGTCTTCAGCCCTTTAAGGGATAAGACGAGCTAATTAAATTAGCAATTAAAAAGCAGAGGGTCTCCCAAGATAAGTCGAAGCTTGCATTCTTATGAGACAAATCCCTTGTTACAGTGATTAGTCCTTCGCATTCCCCCATCCTTGCTCTTGCAAAGCTGCCTCTTGTTTTCAGCTGGCTGGAGTACATTTAATAAGCCATGTTCTCAGTGCTAGTGTAGTTGTTTACGCTGGCCCTTTTTGGCAGGGGAAGTTCTTTTTTTTTCCTGATGAAAGGTCAGTTTATTCTATTACCACATTTACAATGGCAGTATTAAGGGAATGTGATGGCACTGCTGTCTGTAGCCTGTTCATTAGTTAGCCTCATCTTCCCATGGTGCAAACAACTTTCAGAGAGTTCCCTGAGCTGCTGCCAGAAGAAGAACAGTTTATATTCCAGAATGGTTGCTCATCTTTTTCTCACACTTAGAGGAAGTGGGTGGGGGGGGGTGGGGGGGTCATATTTTCCTAGCTTTGACATATGGCAATTGGAGTGACCCGAGAAAAGTGCTAAGACTCCTCTTCCCGCATCCTGTAGAACTGGTTTGAACCTGGTCACCTTGTAAACAGCTTCAGTGTTTATTTGCAAAATTGCTCTGCAAGTGATACTGGGCTGTGATCTGAAGCATTATTATCATGAAAGAAACCACACTGACCTCAGTGAAACTACTCTTGGAGTAAATACCTTTATTATAATGATTTGTTGTAATAATGATAATAATGAGTTAACATAATAATGATTTATTATTTCTACAATAATTTCTATACCACCTCGTAATCAAAGCTCTTCCAGGTGGTTTACAACCATGTATAAACAAAACACTAAAAAAGTACAAATATCATAAAAAGCAATGTTAATGAATTTAAAATTAATTTAAAATAGCTTTAAAATATAGTAAAAATACAGTAAAAAGTCCCAGCAAAGAAGACTCACTCCCTCAGACCCCTGGATAACCAAGGAGATCCTTAAACACCTCCACTTCTAAGGCTGTCTTGGCCTGTCACCGAAAAGATGGCAAATTCAGGCCTTAGGGTGCTGCAGCAGGAAATGGTTCCAAAGATGGGGGACCCCCTACAGAAATAAGGGATGTACCTACTCAGGATGTGGTAATGTAATGATGATTAATCGGGTATGTAATCCTTCTCCTGGAATCTAGACAGACAGACATTTTCTTCATGATTAGGGTCCCATGATTAGTACATTTTTGAAGAAAATTGGTAGTGCTGAGGATTTCTTGTTTCCTTCCCCTATAAGTGTGTGGTACCACAGCTTAACAGTTCACATGTGCTCAACACAGGTACTTTGCTTTTGATCTAGATTTTAATCAAGAAGTTATTTTATCTGTCAGACCTGGGTGTCTTTAGATAAGCCCAATTCTAACGCATTAGAATCAAATCAGATTACAGGACCTGCTGGTTTTTCAACCCCTGCAATTATAAGAGTTTGTTCATCAGTGCAGTAGGAGAAAAATGAAATGCTTTCTTGGAAAACATCATTTCCCCCGCTTAGTACAGACATGCCTGGACCATTGAGATAATTGACACTGTCCTTAACTGGAGCTTTTCCTTCCTAAATTGCATTGAACTAGTACAGGGATATTGACTGGAAACCATTTTTTCTTCTCATATTGTATGCCATCCTACTGAGACTATATTTATAAGAGTTAGATGCTGATAAGATCATTTTGCTTGCTGATAAGGTTACTTTGCTAGATCATCGACTACATAAATTATGGTGCCATTAACTCCCACCTATACTTCTGACAGAAATGCTTTGATGTACAAGGAACAGTTGGCATTTACATGTTGAGTAGGCAAGCTTCTGACTGAAGAACTGGAAAAGTTCTGTCTTGGTGTGCCAGTCCTTTTTTTTTTTTTTTTAAGAAACCCCTCTTTGCATTTGTATATAATGAAAAATAAAACAGTGTGAGGAGGCTGTAGGACAGTCTTTGCCTGATCTCTTTTCTCACCCTCTTCTATGGAACCTTTACTTAGCAAGAGTTAGGACACAGACTTTTCACTCAACAGCAGCAGCTTATAAACAGCTTATTGTGATGCAAAACAAATCCATGGTGGAGTACAGATTGTCCAAGGGAGTCCATGATTCAAATGTACTTTCCTTTTCATCCTTATTTTTAAGCTGTGCTAAAATGCTTTCCATTTTACATCCTATATTTATTGCTGGATCTCTGAATTCAAGCTTACTGGCAATGTGTACAAGAAAAATACTTTCTGGGCTTCTTTTCTAGGTACTGTTCACTTATCTGGTTTTATCTTCAGTCTGTTCAGT
Source organism: Varanus komodoensis (assembly GCF_004798865.1). Lineage (NCBI taxonomy): Eukaryota > Metazoa > Chordata > Lepidosauria > Squamata > Varanidae > Varanus > Varanus komodoensis. Next base: position 115,381,014 of record NW_025335268.1, read on the forward strand.
CTGTACCAGTGGTCACAGGATCTTGTTCTCTGAGGCTCCTAAAAGCAGATCTGAGTCAGATTAGTCATGCAACCTCCCAACCTGGTCAGTTGGAGCTTCTTCCACTTCCTGAAGCCCCTTGCCTTTCCTTGCTGAGAAAGGTGACAGGAATGCAGAGCCGGCTTCTTCAGGAACCACTTCAGCCATTCCCGACCCCCCCCCCCCACTCCACTTTTGAATTATCTTTTTTTAAAGGAAGATAATGATTTCTTGATTTAAAAAGGGAAGCAAATATATCTGTCATCCCCAACAAAAGTACAAGTTACAATTGCAACCTACTTAATCCAACATCCTGACTTCAAGCACGGAAGCACCTGAAGTCAGAATGTAAGATCACTTGTACTTTCCTTTTTTAAAGGGTTAGGGTTATAGTCTGACCCTTGGCAACTTCAGTCTAATATATAGACAGTTGCACAGTTATTGGATCATTGAAGCAGAATCCTAAAGTGGCACCTTCTCATTGTCTGTGCTTGATGGGGGCACTGAAGGAGCACTCAAGTTGCATGCCATCTTTGTGTGCGCCATGGACCGTGCTTCTCCCTCTCGGCAGTGATAGTCTCACCAGCGCTTCTTTGCCAAACATATTTATTTTACATGGAAGTCTCTGAGCATGCACCAAGTGGGCTGTTGAACCCTCTCTGCCCTCTTCACCCAAAGCTTTCCTTATGAATCCTTCTGCATCTGTCCCAGGCATGCCTGCACTCCTCCCTCAGAGATCCCAGTTGGGCCACCCTACAACTGTAGAAATGGACTATCAGGTGGGTTCAGTTGAGTTCCCCATCCAATAGACTCCCCATTTCTAAATCACTTCCCTCCAGACATTGTTGCTCTTCCTTGTTCCCACAGGTGGGTTGAGTGGGCCCCTTGGCTGCCCTTGAACTAAACTTCCCCATAGCAGGCACAGACCTTGAACTGCAGCTGGGACTGGGACCGTTTCAACAACCATCTTGTTATCAGAGTCTGAGGCATCAGTCCTGCCAGAACTGGCAGCCTCTCGTGCCCCCATTTCATCCTCAGATTCTGAGCTGTCAGTCCTGCCCAAATGGTTAGCCTCTCGTGTGTGCCCCGAGGTTAGACATAATGCGCATATACAACAGTGTGATCCTTGTATGTTACTGTTTGGGCAGCAAAACAGTTTAGATGAGGTCTACTGCTTTTTTTTTAAGGGGGACAGGGGTGGGAGAGATTCCACAAAAGCACATTCACTTGGACAGTGTGTTTTGTGTGATAGTCTGGCATTTTTTGTGTACCTTATCTACTTCCCTTCTCGCCCTCTCGATCATAACAAGGATTCTGATCAGGCCCAAATGATGAGATTTTGGCTTTTTAGCTTCTAGGAACAGGTCAATGCTGTGTGCGCATGTGGGCAAGAGCTGCGGACCACAGCTCTGAGAGCTTGCTGCACAGAAGGTAAGAGGTGGTCTGAGGGTTGGCCCCTTGCTTTGTTTTTAAGTCCCCTTCCACTGATGAGCTTCAGGGGCCCTGCTGTGGGGATCTCACTGATGGTACTGCTATGCCCTTAAACTTTCTGTTGGGAATCTGAAAGTGAGACAAATACTGCCAGATCAGCACTTTTGCCAAATCCAACCACACTTCCATCTTCAGTAGCAGGTCAGGTTGCTCTGCCCAACATGGAAAAAAAACCAATCAAATGTGTAATAGTAAAACTACATATATTACAAGAAACAGAAAGACAGCAAGCTATAGGATTTCATTAAAATGAGTGGCATTTTTAGTCTTACTGCTTGTTCAAAAAATAAAATAAATCATGAAAATGGATCTTGTGCTTTGCCTGAGATTTCACAATGTTTAATATGTCTCTTGGAAAAGATATTTATCTTCAAGGCTGTTACTAGAAAAATCTATCAGCAAGACACAACAAGGAAAGTCATGTGGAAAATTAGTTATTTTATACTTCACAGTAGATAGTACAATACTACGGCAATGCAATTTGGTGGCAGTGGTGTTGCTCTTTTGCTAAAAAAAAGCCACATAATTTCCCAGAAGCAGAATTCTGATTCTTCTAAATACCATGAACTTTAAAGCACCATTGTTTTCCTTCTTAGGTAGCTTGTTTTGTCAAAGTGGGGACCTGTAGCTAGTGCACTTTTAGATATCATGATCCTAAAACTCAATTTGACATAGCCACCTTTACAAGGGCCAGCATGGAAAGATTTTGTTGCCTAGTTCTGTTGGTGCCCATGCTTCTTCTTCTCAATAACAACATGAAGGAAGAGCAGCTGAATTTCCCACATAAACCAAACAAAACACCTCCCCATCACTTTTTCTTAATATACATAGTCCCTGAGTTATGAACAACCCATACTTATGAATGCTATAAACTCTATATGACTATATTTAGCAAAAAGCTCTCAATATCTCTAGGGAACTACACAAAGCATTTGGGAATGCATCATCAGTGGGTGTGTAGTTCCCTAGAAATACAGTGGTTATGGCTATCTCTAGGGAACGATACAACACATTTGGTGACATATCACCAGTGGCTGCATAGTTCCCTAGAGATACAGTATTCACTGCTTTTCATTCCATGGCATCAGCTCAAGTGTACCCAAGCCAGTGTGTTTCTTGGGCATGTCAAGGCACATAGTTCCCCTTTGTTTTTTCTTTAGCATATGCCCTTGTGACCATGCCTCCAAAGTGTGAATCCAATGCAAGTGCAGGTGATGCATCAAAGAAAAGGCAAACAATAACGATGGAAACTAAAGTGAAAATAATAAAGTGACTGGAGAAAGGTGAGATGTCATCTTTATTACTTTATTATTATCATAATAACAATGCTGTGTCATGTTTAAAACAGTTTGTGTTTCATGTTTTATATACATAAAAAGGTAAAATATATACATAAACTGGGGACCACCTGTACATACATTCTGGTACATATAGCAAAATGTTCCAACATAATTAGTTTTCACAATGGGGACAAGAAAGAATGGATGCTTTACCAAGGATCTGCATCGGGGCTGGTGCTTTATGACTTGATCATAAATCACCTGGAATTAGGAATGAGCAGTGAAGAGATTTTGCAAATAACACAAAAATATTCAAAACAAAGAAGACCTACAGCAAAATGTTACAGTGTTGATTCTTTAGTGTTCCAGCAAGACAGGAAGGCTTTTTTTCATTTATTTTTTAAAATCTCCTTCCCATTCAAATCTACATAACATTGTACCCTCAAAAAGCAAAATTTCACCTATCCTCTAGGCTTTGCTCCTCAATTCATAAAGTACTTTTTATGCTTCAAAATTGGGACATACTGAACAAAACAGAATGAGTGGCAATCAAGGAATCCAGGGAATGCTGTGACTTCTTGCTGCTGGTCTCCCTCAAATAAACAGTGTGCAAAGGCCCAGACTAAGAGTGCAAAAGTACATCCTAGAAACCTATTGGGTGGGAAAGAAATTTTGACAGCTAGCTAGCTGTCAAAACTCTGGGTACTTTTTAGAGCAGGGTATTGATGAGACACCTTTTTTTTCTTTTTGGACAAGAACATAAAAAACTAAGTTGGTATTGCAGAAAAATCCACTGGCTACCCACAGGAGGAATGAGGGGTGGAGGAATTGGAGAAAAGGGGTGACACCCCCATTGTGAACCCAATGATCTGTCAGAGACATTGCCAGTTGCCTGGTTAACAATGAGCCCACTGTGTCTTATTACCACAGTGAATTGTCACGACATATGAACTTGACCAATATCAAAGCATTCACATTTGGTGCCCTTCTCTGTAATACATGGCTTTGAGTCTTCAAACTACTGAAATCATAGTTGACCAAGAATTATAATTTAAGCTCTAGTTCTTTCATGAGTGTGAACATCTCTGTGTAAAAGCATTCACAGGCAACAGGTAGCTTTCAAAAAATGCCAGCTGATAATATCTGACAGCAATCTTACTTTCTTTTCATTTTAAAAAATCTTTCTCGCAGACCCTCAAGCTTACTGAAAGTCTTTGCCTATAGTCATTTTACTCCTAAGAACTCTGAAATGAAATGTGGCACAAACAATGCACTTTGCTGATGTTAACTGAAAGCAAAATAGACAAAGCATCTTAGGGTTCCCAGCATTTGCTCACCTATGCCTTCCTCCGGTCCTTTGTCCCCACTGCCTCAAAGAAACTTGGACACTTACAGCAGCCTGCTCTGACCAGATGGGTTGGACTTCAAATCCTGCCATACCCAGCCAGCATGGAAGGCACCAGACTGGGGAAAGGTGACTTAAAGTTTTCTCACAGCCTCACCTGCATAAAACAAGAAGTGCAGGTTGGCTCCCTCTTTTAGTAAACTATCATTATGAACACAGGTTTCCATAGGGAGGGAATTTCAGCATCTTTTGGACCTGATCCAACTAATTGTCATGGATCTGATTCACTAAGAAGGCCCCATTCTTTTCCATGTTGCTAGCTTCAGGAAAAATTGACTTGTGTGATCCTGGAGTTTTTCGACCCCCCCCCCACCTTGTAATTTGTGGTTTTGAGCCATTAAAACTATTGAGATTATGGGTGATCAAGAATAACATTACAGGTATTAAGATTTCTTCAGTGATTTTGGTTGTGTTCAAGACTTTCTGCTGTTCAGAAAACTGCGTGTGATTATCACAGGATCCTGATCTCTTGACACTGATAATCAGTGTAATCAGTGTGATCATCAAAGAAGAACCAAAAAATGTGTAGAATCAAGATATTTATTACTTAGGGTCTTAATCCTTAAAATTAGAAGGACCACCTGGCTTAATTTCTACCCTGCTTAGTTCACAACAGTTATTTCTGGAAATGATGTAGACACACAAATCCTTCTGGAAGACATGCCGAGTCTCCCTGGATGCGGGAATTCTTTGACTATATTCCAAGAACGATGCAAGTGTGCTTGTTTCAGATGATGCCTGGAGGAAATAGGAGGAAATCAAACACATTGAATAAACTTGAAGACACAGAAAATTCCCTACCTGAATACTAATCAAGCAAAGTCTTCCAGCAGTATTTCAATGTATGCCATTATCTGGGATAATCCGAGGCTTCCTTCTCAAACCTGGTCCCTTCAAATGTTTTGGACTGCAACACCCATCAGCTACAACCAGCAT
>NW_025335268.1:115386243-115405534 GCF_004798865.1 Varanus komodoensis
CATTCCAGTGCTGTAGCCATTAACTTAAAGTATATCTGTCACTGGAAGGAGATACATCAGTGGAAAATGAGCATTTTATGGCCACAGGTATTGAAGAAAGAGGGAAACCATTTATAGTAAGGATTGGATAGTGGAGGATTCAAGAGTAAAACCTTTCCTTTCAAGATAGCCATCCTTTTAGTATATGGAACACACTCCCACAATTTGTTTACCTCCATATGCATTCCTATGAAGACATCATATGAAGACAAAACAAAAAATAAAAGTAAAAAAAAGATCTCAGGACTGAACATTTCCATTTGTATTATCTGCTGCTAGGCTGCTGAAGTATTGGAGCCCCTGGCTGGTTTCACTTGCAAATCTCTAAAAAAAGCAATGTCTTTTGTAATGCACAAAACTTGGCTAGGTGAAACAAGACTAGAAAGCAATTAGGAAGTAGAATATGTGAAAATGTAAGCTGTCATACATACAACACAACACTAGGCTTCACCCAGAGACATGAAAATAGCCCATGCTCTTGTCCGAACATATAAAGGTGGGCAGGAGCTTCTACCAATGGGGCTATGGACTTGAAAACTCTCTGCATTGGCTTTCGCTCTTTTCCTCCCATCCAGAATGGACACCAGGCCACATTCAGTGTAATTGCAGCAATTGTGCTTTGCTCACTACACTTTTTCCTCCACAAACCTTTAGTAAGGTCTTTGCTTCTTTACAAAGCCATTTTTGATTTCAATACATTGGCTTAAGTGTTCTCTGTCACCATGGCAGGGTTATTTGCAGGGCAATCTATTTTAAGACAGGCCTGGTTTGCATGGCCATGATGGCTTAATTCTCCTGTCACAACTGTGTGTACGTGTGTGCAGGGGGGATTGGCGTAACTATAACTGCTGACACGACTTCTCACACTGTGTGAACCAGGGAGGGTGCTTGCTTTTGTGCTTAGCAAATTTGCCAAAGCTATGGCTGTTTGAGGGTTCTGAGGTGTGGCCACAGGTCCAAGAATGTTTTTCACGGCACAGAATTTCAGCTTCAGCTAGGGAGAATTATTTTTTATGAATAATACGACTATGAGCATTCAGGGATACAACTGCTGTTTCCCTATGACCAAATATACTCCATACAACACTGGTGCTATCTGATGGACAGAATCAGATGGGATGGCTGGGCCTGGTGTAGAAACTTTGTAAGTAGGAAAAGGCTCTCCCTTTCCCCTGTGGCTCTGTCATTCAGTCATTACGGTTATGACGTTGGATCCAACTACAGGGGAGCAGCAGTCATGTTGAACTGACTCTGCATGAGTAAAAATGAAAGTAAAAATGAGAGCCAGTGTGGTGCAGTGGTTAAGAGCATGGGACTGGGACTCAGACGACCTGGGTTCTAGTCCCCGCTCAGCCATGGAGCCAACTGGGTGACTTTGGGCCAGTCACAGACTCTCAGCCCAACCTACCTCACAGGGTTGTTGTTGTGGGGATAAGATGGAGGAGGGGATTGAGTCCTTTGTAGGAAAAAGGCAGGGTATAAATCCAGTAAATAAATAAATAAATAAAATAAAGATACAGGGAAATCCTTTAAAATACACTCTTAGCAGTCAAAGCACACACAAGGCTACCAGTGTAATGTATTCCTGGTGTCCCACCACATGACTGAGATACTGTGACTAAAGCCTCTAAATAGTCTTCAAGGACAGTCTTACATAGCAATATGAGTTTACAAAGGCACAAATGACATCTGCTGAGCCCAAATTTGGTACGGCATCACATTTCACACTTTTTGAAAAAAAGTTATTTTTTAAGCAGCAGCACTCATTTCATCAGACCCTTCCCTTATCCAAGAAAAGAGCAATCCCACATCGAATGGAAGGAAAGTTCTTCCTTGCATTGAAGGCACAGCCTCGGTATTGCTCAGCTAAAGAACATCACAATGACCATGTACAATGTCTTTTCACAAGCCATTTGTTACTTGACCATCTGTATGCCTCAGAATCTCTATATCTCTGGCATAACTATTTTTGTAGAGCAGGAGCTTTGCAAGCTATTTCCTACTACTCCTTTTGCTACGCTGTGGAAATATAATAATTCTTCATAGCAAATTTTAACTCTTAATTTTTAATAGGTAATAAAAATAAAAATAATAAATAAATAATAATAATAAATAAATAATAAATAAAAATAAAAAATAAAAAAAATAAAAACACAAAGATGTATACAAGAATTAAAATAACACAGGATATCCCTTTTAATTCTTAGTGTAATCTTAAATTGCTGTGGGCATGTAATTGTGCCCAACTAAGGCACAAAACTGTGAGCTTCTTAAGTTTCACTTTTGCTACACTGAACAGTAAGACAATTTTAAAGGCTACCATATCTTACGTCTACAGAGTACTGCAGCAAAAGGAATGATGAGAAGTATTTCATATCAGAAAACACATGCATGTTTGCATGCAATTACATCACTGTACACTGTTGTTGTTGTTTTTTTTAAATTAAACTCCCACCTCCAGATTCCAGAGTAAAAATCATGAACTTGGAGAAGAATCTCTACTTGATCTCTGGACAGGTTGCCATATAAAAGTCTGCAGCAGAAAAAATGCCCAAGAATGTAATCCTAAGCATGGCTCTTCAGAAGTAAGCCCCATTACTTAAGTTCAATGCGAATTATCCCAGGTAAATGTTACAGGATTACAGTCTTAAGTCTTCTACAGGCTTAAAGCATAGGTAGGCAACATGTAGCCTTCCAGACGTTTTAGTTTGGAACTCAGCCATAGTCAGCATAGCCAGGGGTAAAGGATGATGGGAATCCAAGGCCAAAACAGTTGGAGAGCCACACATGTTGCCCACCTCGGTTTAAAGACTAGCGACTGAGCTTTCGTGGACCTGATCTGCAAACATGCACGGAAAGGGTCAGTGGGAAAAAACTATGATGTTACCATTCCAAGCATACCATTAACTTGCGTGTCCAACAAGTGGTTGAAAGGGTACCTGATCCAGATTGGGTCGCATTCGGTCATCCCCGCTTTATGACTACCCTCTCAAAAGTTGGTTAAATGTGTCACACTGTCACAGACCCACAACTTCCATTCTTGCCGCTCAAGCATGCACCTGCGGATGCTCTTCGCCTGCCTTAGCCACAGGCTGCATCTTGCACCGCCCGCTTCCTCCCCACTTCTCCCTTTCTACCCGGAATCGGAGTAGGAAGAAGCAAGAGTAAAAACCGCAGCTGAACCCCCGCGCTTCCTCAGTGCGTTTTACGCATGTGCCCAGACTTCGCACCAAAGCGACTCGCCCGCCGAGTCCCGGTAAGGCCGTGCCGTCCCCGTTGCAGGCCTTGCGCATGCGCTCCCCTTCCCTTTGTAAAAGCCTTGCGGGGTGGAGCTGGCGGAGGACGTCATTCTTCGCGGCTCCGCCTTCCTCCTGCGGGGAGCGTCTCGGCCTGTGGTGGGGCGGGAGCCGCGCTTGAGGCGGGGAAGGGACGCCGTTCGGCAGCCACAGAGGTGGGTGATGGAGGAGGCGCGCTTCGAGGGGGCGGGCGCAGCTCGGGCGGCGGCGGGCATGGCACTGAGGGGAGCCCTCCTTCCCTGGGTGGCAGCAGGGCAGGGGGAGAGTAGCGGGCGGGCGCGTCTTCCCAGCCCCTTCGGGGATGGAGAGCGGCTGGGGGGTGTACATGAAGAGACGGGGCCCGTGCCTGACCCTTCAGAGAGTGGGGTCTGCATCCGAGCGTGCCGCCACCCTGGTTCCCCAAAGCGAAGCTTGTCGCGGGTCATGCCCTGGTTTTGTTTGTCTCAGAGTTCCTTTTGTCGAAGAGGAGTAACTCTGCGTGTGTTCAGAGGCACTTTTTATTATATTTCCGATATTCCTGATAGACGCGCCCTCAGCCTTGGCACTCTTACCGCACCCTTTCATACAGGGATTGGGGCCCCACCTCTAGGAATCTACAGGGCATTTCTGTAGACAAGCCTTTCGCAGGCAGTGCTCTCCAGATGTTCTGGATTACAGTTCTTGGAGCACCAAATTGGAAGAGGCTGTCATACATGGTCAAACATATGTTAAGATTTGATTTGCAGTTCCGATGTTCAGTGGATGTTCTGCTTCTGCTATGTTAAGTAATAGTTAGAGATGCAGGAAGATAAAATGCTGAATCTCAGACAAATCTTTTGAGCTGTAAAGAAACTTTTATTCTGTTGCTGCCCTCCAGATGCTTTGGACTACAGTGCCTAATCTGGCCAATGGTAAGAGCTTATGCTTCTGGCAAGAACTAGTCTTTCTACCCTAATCCAGACAGCAGTGCTTTAATGGGAGCAGAGGAATTTTTCAGAAATTGTGTATAGCTAGAGTTTGCCAACTTGGTGCCTTCCAGATGTGTTGGCCTAAACTCTCATAATTCCTAACCAACATAGCCATAGAAATTGCAGTCCAACAAATCTGGGGGAGCACCATATTGCTCCACAAAGTTATGTAATTCATGGTTATCTTGTGGGCCATCTGCTGTAGTGTTTGGAAGCTCTTCAGGAACACACCATGGCACCATCCCCTCTGGTTGTATGTCCCCAGCATGGCCCCAGTGTGTATTATTCAGAGGTATAGTACCTTTTTACTTGAAGGAGCAGTGGATTTTATTTTTATTTATTTATTTATTTTCCAATGTATATCCTGCCTTTTTCCTACAAAGGGATCAAGGCAGCTTACATCTCCTCCTTCATCTTATCCCCACAATAACAACCCTGTGAGGTAGGTTGGGCTGAGAGTCTGTGACTGGCCCAGAGTCACCCAGTTGGCTCCATGGCCGAGCAGGGACTAGAACCTTGATAATCTTAACCACTACACTACACTGGATTGACGTTCTTATTCTGTGAGTTATCAGTACCTTGCTCTGAACGGAGCCCTTTTCAACATTAATCTTGACAGAGTTTTTAAAAAACAGTTTCCCATGGAGCTGCTATTCCAAATTATGTAAGTCAGATATAATTTTGTGTTTTACCTAGGGTGACTGTATCTTATTATCTGAATAATGGTTTCATGTATTTTGTTTGCATTCAAACATTGTTTCATCTAGCATACCTGTTCCTTAAACAGAGAAATTTGTTTGACCTTTGGAGATATCCATTCCTATTAACTTTTCCCCACTCTGTGTGTACATATACTGGTATTTCAGGAAACACTTCATGTATCTGAGGAAGTGGACTGTAATCGACAAGGGTTTGTGCCATACTGAATGCATTAGCCTTAAAGATGCCTGAAGGCTATAGTTCCCCCCCACTCCCCTTGCAATAGACTACTAGAAGCAGCTCTTCGGAAATTTTTGCAAAAAATGGTGTCACTCCTTACCCACAAATGTTTGGCCAGGCTTCTTCTCTTTAATTTCCTCTAAAACTGTAGTAGGGGATTTTGAAGGGTGGTTCTTTTTGTAGTTCTGAGATAATATACCTTTTGGAAAGTATGTGTATGAATGCATGTTGTATAACCAGACAGTTGTGGACTTTCTAATTTCTAGGTGTCATACAAGAGCCCTTGTTTTGGGGTAGCATTTCTCCAAGTAGACAAACTTGCAATCCTTTACACCCCAAAGAGTACTGAAGAGTAAAGATGTACCAAGAGAGGATGATCTAGAGTTTCTTGGTCTATGATCATGGCAATTTTGTGGTATAGTGGTCAGACTACTCGAGTGGGACTGAAGAGATTGGGGTTCAGGTCCCCAGGAGGAGGAGGAGGCAGTGGTGGCATCCTGCCTTGGACTTCTTACAAAAGGAAAAAGGATGAGCTAGAATCATGATAATAAATAATAGTAATAACTTAATAAAGCTTTGCATTGACTATATGTCAATGCAATGGAAGGAGAATGTCTAATATCCAGATATAAAAACCTAAGGCTCATAAAGTATAGAGTATTTATTCAATAGTAAACTGACATATTTTTCAATAGCATATTTTTTTCTGGTATTTTTCCCTAGAAGTGTGATTGACATTGCAGTGTGTAATATAAAATTTAAAGCAATAAATCCTACTCTTAGAAATACATTTTTATCACAGTCCTAATTAATTAATATCAAAAGGACTGTTTAGAAGACTTCCACCTATCCCTCTCAGTACTGATGTTGTAACGTAATTAGGGAGCTAATAAGGGAATCAAAGCCTGCCTAACTATAAAGTAGGAAAAATACACCGTTTAGCCTCTTCATGATCAAAGTAGAAGGCCATATCCTGTATGGGATAAACAACCTTCCTTCTTTGCTCTTGAAAAGTCTGCAATTGAGCCACTATTTGAAACTATGATGCATTCCCTCTAATACTTCAGCTTCATTTCCAGTGAGTCCCAGTGACTGCTGGTCAGTGTCTCTTATCAAAGATTATTTTTAGTAGCTTGTAGATTGAAAGCAGAGATAACTCATGGTTGGTGCCTTTAAAACAGCATCTGTTTTCTTGAAATGATGTGCAAATCCTTTATTTCACAAAGAGAAGGCATCCAGAACTCTGAAGGTCCTAGATGTGTCATGGCTATTTTAAAGGGCAGGGATAATTCTGCTGCTTTCCTTTTTTCCAGATGTCTAATGTGATGGGACACAACAATATTTCAGAACTGAAAAGTTTCCCTTGTTCCATTAAGGTAAGGTATGAAGAATGCCCTATTAATGCTTTGAGTTCATGGACTGTTCAATATTGCTTGGTACATTCATTTCCAAAGTCAATTTTGTTTACAAACATACAGCTGTAATAAGCCTTTGGAGAAGGGTTACTTTATTTCATTGGCAGTTGCCAGCTCTTCAGAAAGGAGGTTTCCAAGAGAGTTCCAGGATTTGAAAGGTCTCATGTATAAGTTAGGTCAGGAAACAAGGCTGCTATGCAAGACTGCTTTTTTCAAAGCACTGTGAGCTGCCATTCCCCCAAATGAAACTTCTTCAGGAAGTCACCGATCGCTGCTCCAGCCCTGAAGAGTGAATCCCAAACAAAATCTGCGTATTTTTTCCTTTAGGAAGATGGTTGAAAAAGAAGAACCTGTTGCTCTGCTGCAGCTCCATTACTTTTAAACACTCTGTATCATTCTGTCTACTTTTTGGTAGAATTTTGGCTTTATTATTTCTTTTGTTTTTCATTACATGAAAAACAAAAAACACTGTGCTTCTCAAAACAAAACACTGTTTCAAGAAAAATGTTATCAAGTCCTCATTTAGTTGTACTTACTTCAAGTTACAGAAATTGAATTTCTTCCATCTTTTTCATGTCTTGTTTTTGGATTGCTAAGCGTGTTTATTTAATTCCAGTCAGTTGGTCTCTGTTTTAAGTGTGGTGACCTGAACTGAATTTACTATTCTAGCAGAGGCCTTGCTACACCAAATAAAGTGGAAGAAACAATTGTTGTGTCTTCCACATATAATATTCCTGTCAGTGCAATGTACTGTGGTATTGGCTTTCTTTGCAATGGAATTACATTGCTGATTCATATATAACTTGTCGACTATAAATACCAATTATTTTCAATAGAATTACTAGCCTTTTGGCACATGCCATTTTTGGGATACAGTGCAATGCTGTTGTAAGTACAACCTGCTTATCTCTTTCATGGATTTTGTAACAGGGCAAAAATCTGCACACACTGTGACCAGATTGCCAAATAATTTGGAGAAATCTGATAACGGGGGGGGGGGGGGGGCGTTTGGTAGCATAAAGAAATAGAAAATAAAGTGACTTTAAATATATAATAATAATCCAAGAATCAACAAGTGGCAAGTGCAGAAAGCCTTGGTACCATTGTGCAAAGCTTGTTCTTTTTCAGTAGAGTATAGCTCAAACATTCCGGAAAGCGTCTGATAGGGTTTCAGGAAGGAGAGTTTTGTTCTTAGAAAGTAGGCAAGTAAACATAAAGAGTTGTAGGAGGAAGAATACTTGATCATGCCCCCACCCTCTCAAGCTCAAAAGCACACTTCCAGGTATTAAGAAGCTGACAATAGATAATTCTCTTCACAACAGCAGGATAATGCCACCTTGAGAATAACTTTCCCTTGTCTAACTTACAGCTGTATCTCAAATCCTTGCTGGGTTTCTGTTCTCTTTGACACTTACGTATTCATAAGTTTCATACAGTGTGCCTTTCCAAACTGTTTTCTGGTGATTTTTCTGCTCAGCTCTGCTGATCTTGCACCAGTTAGCATGGTAGCAGAAAAGGTGTGGTAGAATGATTGCAAAAGAGGGACTTTTTCCAAGAACAAACTGGTTAATGCTGAAACAACAGGGAAAGGCTGGGGTGCCAGAGCTCTGAAAACTCCCACTGCATTGTCTGTCATTGTTATACTTCAGTGCAAATGGGTTAGGTGGGGAGTATGGTAGGAAAATGTTCTAGAGGTATGTGAATGAGGGAGAAAGAACAATGGTAGCGATATGCTTCTGCCAACAGGATAGCATTACTACTGTTCACCGCTGTTGGCTTTATGCTGTAATTGGTGGAGAAACCTGCAATTAAAATAATTGTAATGTTATAATAATTGCAATAAGTAAATTGTCTTCACTTTCTATTCTCCATCTCACCCCTTTCTTCTACCCTCTTCTCTTATGAATTGGCCATTTCTTCCTCTTTCTCCCACAACTGCTGCTAAGAAATAGCTTCTAAGCTTAATAAATGATGGCAAAGATTGTTTTAAAATTGTATTTATTTTAGATTTATTAACTGCTCCCTACAGGGTTCTCTTGGTCGTGCACAGTATATTACAGATGTTTTAAAAGAAACAGATAACACTGATGAATAGCAATGCTGATACTATCTTTTCCTTTTTCCTTCCAGTGAGATAGGGACTGTTAGCAATGTGACGTGAAAAACTGTTTCTCAGTCAGTAATTCTATACTCACTTGCTGGGAGTGTCTCACTGAACTCAGTGAGTGTTACTTATGAGAAGACATAAGTAGTATAATGCTGTAAGTGAATGAACAGAAGTCTTTAATATGCCACAGGATTGCTTGTTCTTGAAAAGCTTTTCATTGTTCTTTTACTTTTGCAGTAAAATGTGCAGGACAGGGAATTAAAAGGCAGGCAAGTCACTGGCCCAAATACATGCTTCCACTATTTTGATCATTTTATATTGGAAAACATTTTATAGATTTTGATTGTTTTTTTTTTCCTTGAAATTAACTGTTATATTTTTTAAAAAAAGAAATTTCTCTTAAGTTTGGAAGGACCAAATTGTAATAAAACTATTGTTGTCATGCCAGCTTGGAAATAATAGGTGATGTTGTTGATAGTGTTGAATCAGGTGCATTAGGCAGCACGCTAGCTAACAGGAAATATTGGTTGGCTACCATGTATGGCCACAGTTGGCAGACTCTTGCTATTAAGGGATAACTATTCTTTGGACTGCAGGTGGCGCAGTGGTTTAAACCGCTGTGCTGCTGGGCTGGTTGATCGAAAGGTCGCCAGTTCGAATCTGCACAACGGGGTGAGTTCCCGTTGCTCTGTCCCAGCTCCTGCCAACCTTGCAGTTCGAAAGCGTGCAAAAGCAAGTAGATAAAAAGGTACCACTTCGGTGGGCAGGTAACAGTGTTCCGTGCACTTCGGTGTTCAGTCATGCCGGCCACATGACCATGGAGACTGTCTGAGGACAAACGCTGGCTCCCTTGGCCAGGAAACGGAGATGAGCACCGCCCCCTAGAGTCAGGCATGCCTGGACGTAACATCAGGGGAAACCTTTACCTTTATTCTTTGGACTGATACTGTTGTGCCTTTTTTACATGCTCTCATTATCAGTGTAGAGATTGATTCAGCTTTTTTTGTGGTTTATGGCTTATGGACATATATCTGTTTTTTTCATCCCATAATAGTTTTTTTGCAGAATTTTTAATAGAATTTTCTTTAGTTCTTGTTTTAGCTTCAGTCTGTTTTCTTGTACTTGTTGGCAATTTTTCATTCCGTCTTTGTTTGGAAGATGCAGTGAATTTAAACTGGCTTATTAATTAAACATGCATAATTCTGCTTGCTTATGGTGAACAAGAAGAGCAAGGTAGTAAACATTCACAAGAATTGGTGCTCCTTCTGGACCACAAAGGCCATGTCAGTTTTCTTGGTTGTAACTTTGGGGTGACCTTCAAGATCAGTCTAAAATATCATTCTTTGGAATAAGCCATCAGAGCTAGTTTCCTCTCAGGGCATAGTGTCCTTGCTTAATTACTTAAAGCCAATATGCGTGAAGACAAATGACATATGTCTATGAATATATTTTCAAGTAGGTTTTGTAATGATAAAATATGGAGTACATACTCTATATACATAAGAGGCTACCTTGGGGGAAAAATGTTCAGTATACTTAAAAGACTCTCCACAAATCTAGTATAATTCTGTTGAGTAAGTTATGGTATCTCTTAATCCAAATATTTTTTTTAAAACCCTTTCTCTGGAAAGTTCTGTAATTTTATTAGGCAAGAAGACAAATCCCAGATCTTTAAATTGGGCAGATTAGTGCTGACTGCACAAGATACTTTATTCACAGGTGGAGAAAGTTTAAGATCTAGTAAACTTCCATGTTTAAAATAGCTCAGTGGAGGCATTGCTACCTAACCTGTTAAACAAAATCAACATGTCCAACTACTTTTACTGGCTTTGTGTATACAGTTTTTTTTTTAAATGCTGCCAAATGAATTGCTTTGAACCAGCCAGAGTGCTTTGGTTACTGGGCAGTGTAGAAATGAAAATGATGAATAAGGAAAAGGAGTTTTTCATAATCAAAAAGCATGATTCTTTTTAAAGAATTGTTTCTAAACAATACCATGTATTAACTTCCTAACTTTTTTATATTGCACGAAAATGGAGCACACATGTAGCAGCAGCTATTGTGAACATTGCTGCTGCTAGCAGAGGAGGGGCTGGGTCATGTGGTGCCCAAGCAAAGGTTGGTACAACATACAGCCTTGGACCACCTGTGGCCCCTGAGGCCTTTTTCTGTGGCCCTCTTGCCACTTGGAGCTGCCCTGATTTCCCCTCAGTCCAGATCCATGTCCCATTGCACTAGCCCCATTGAGCAGGGGTCGTCAAACTTTTCCGCTGGGGGCCAGCTGAAAGGTGCCGGTGCTGGGTGTGGGCCGAAAAGGTGTGCTGGCAGTGCATGCAGGCCGGGGTCGGCATGTGTGGGGGTGCGCACTGAGGCGAGCACACGAGGCAGCGGCTTGCTTGCATGGAGCTCGTTTTCTCCGAGTGAGCAAACTGCTGCCACCCCATGCGCGGGGTGGTCCAAATGGGCATGGCAGGCCGGATCCGGCCCCCGGGACGTAGTTTGAAGACCCATTTTCTTGAGGCATATAGTAAACACGTTGATTTATGATATGGAAATGTAATTCATTGTGCAGCCTCCAAGATCTGTGTCGAAGTTCTCATGTGCCCCCTGAGGTACAAAATTTGGCCCACCCTGCCTTAGCAGTATGTTGTCTGACTGCTGCATAATTTTTGATAATAGGCTAAGTGCTGGGTGTTATGCCGTAAAAAGCACAACCCCTTTTTCCTTTAGCCAAACCTAAAAAAGCAAAATGTATTTCATGCATTTTGCAGCATCTGTTCTGCAACATTTTCTTACTTCTGCACATTATTTAAACACACTTAGTATCTCTTCCAGTCTCTTTCAACCCACAGAGGATCATATTGGGCAATAAGTGTGAACATTATAGATCTAGATTCTTACATCAACAGGAACGCAAAATGCTGCTTTATCTGTTCCTTCATATTGGCTTTCCAGAAATCTTCAGGAATCTTTGTAGAGAATCCCACTTGTTGAGGACAGTGTACCTGTGTTACTTAGTAGATACACATGAATAGTATAAGAGCTTCAGAAACTGAGAGGGAAGTAGGTGAAAAGACATACTTATTATGAATATTTTGCCTCCCTAACCAAGATTGAATAGTTATTTTTACTTTCTATCTTTGGGATACTCAGAGAACTCAGTACCTCAAATATGTAACATAAATATTGCCTACCCTTATGAATATATAGGACTTATCTAGATGAGGATTTTAACCTGCTGCTTTACTGAGGCTTCTTCTGTTTTCATTGAAAAGTGTGCCTTTTGCTTGGTAATTTTTCTGCCTTTCTGTATATTCTGTTAACCAACCAAAAGGTGGTCCTGTGGTATAGTGGAATTGCAACTTTACCGGCAGCTTTCATTCTGGTTTGCTTCAGTTTGAAAATTAATATTTAACTTTCCTCGTTCTAAAAAACCCTGTGAAAATGGCTGAAAAATGCAAGGGACCTTGGAGGAGGACGACATCATGAAAAGGCCCTGCAAGCTTTAGTGAGGGATCATAAGAGCAGAATAAATTCCTCATGTAGAGAAGCCCCTAGCATTCACATTCATTCGGTAGCATTCATTCATTATGAAGTAGGTCTTGGATGGTACTTGCCCTATTGTATTAATTTTATCCACGGTCCCAACTATGTGTCTGGTGCCATATGTAGAGTTTCATGGTCATAAGTAGACAGGGTCTTCCTCCCAAGAAACTTAGCACCTCATGCAGGTGTTGGGGAAAGCAATGCGGGGGGCGGGGGGACTGTGTTGTGATGTGAGCCTGCTGTGTGTGTGTGTGTGTGTGTGTGTGTGTGTGAGAGAGAGAGAGAGAGAGAGAGAGAGAACACAGCTGCAAAAATGGGATATACTTTCTTGTGTGTGTGTGTGTGTGTGTGTGTGTGTGTGTTAATGAATGAGTGGTCAGCTTTTGCCTTTTGTTACATCTCCCTGTATAGGGCGGAGTGAGCATTTCCTAGTTGTCAAACTAAATAGGTTTTTAAAACTTACAGCTGCAGAACAGTCCTTCATCGAGTCCATTTGTGAGTGAAATGTGTTCCAAGGCTGCTCCAACTCTCTTTGCAGTGAAGCCAAGTCACCATAGCTCAGGTATCTGCTTTCACTATTAAACTGCTATGCTTGCATCTATTTATTTGGTGCACTGTCCTGTTGAATATGGGTGGTACTCCTGTGCTCAGAATCCTTATCCCTATGGGTAAAGATATAAGTTAACTTCATAGTGCTAGCTTATTTGCTGAACGTTAGCTGCTAAGCACTGCTTCACTGTATTTTCAACCTCATGTTATGATTATCCTCATATCCTCTAACCTTGATTTCCCCCAAATAGGCATTTCTTTTCTGGACATCTGCCCTCTTAATTGTTCAGGTTTTTTGAATTAATTTATTAATTGTAAACATTTCTAAGCTTCATAGACAGATTTTTGGAATTCTTAAATAATAACAGCTTCCTATAGGTATATAATTTTAAGTGATTTCATAATATTCATCCATTCTTATTCTTTCTTACCAATATAAAATATATTCCTTGTGATCATTTAGCAAAGGAGACCCTGTTACAAAGGTGAGCAACCGCAACTACCTAGGATAGCCTTCTGGTGCCCTCCAGATGTTATGGATGACAACTCCCAGTGTTTGTGAAGATTGGTGGGAGTGATTGGGACTGATGGGAATAAAGGACCAACTTGGGGAAGGCTGACACATATCCTAGGAAGATGGTGCAGCATATTCATTAAAATAAGTGAACAGAGCTTGAGAACTTTAACTGTAACTGGTTTACTAGTATAAATTCTGAGCTAGACCATGAAAACTTACTCTTTGAGTAAGTTTTACTCTTCTTGAAGGTGCAACAAGATTATGTTTTGCTGCAACAAATCAACAAGGCTATGCCTCTCAAAACAGGCTGTAGATATTTTGACAATATTTTGAAACTAGTCTTAATATAGAATTACTTCCAAGCTCACAGTGATGTGTTGTGTAAACTATATTTTAGGATAATGAGGGTCAGGAGAGGCTAGAACAATTTCCTGATTAGATTTCCCCTCCCCAGAGAGGTCCGCCTGGCGCTGTCGTTATTTGTTCTTTGGCGCCAGGTGAAGACCTTTTTATTCCAATGTTATTTTAATTGTTAATATTATTTATTCATTTTATTCTTTGGCCAGGGTGACTTAATTTATATTGTTAATTTATATTATTCTATTTTGAAGTTTATTTATGGTTGTGAGCCGCCCTGAGGCTTTGGTGAATGGGGCAGCATAGAAGTCTCCTAAATAAATAAATAAATAAATAAATAAATAAATAAGGCTTACCCAGAAACATTTGATGGCCATAGTTCCTATAGAAAAAACAAAAAAACCAAACCAAAACAATTCCAAAATACAGTGATGGGGTATTGTTTACCTGCTCGTTGCAAAAACATATCCTTAAAGTTTCAGGTCACACAAGGTTATATCTCGAATGTCTGATTACAGACCACAGGAAGAATAAACAGCTAAAGTGACACCTCTTGTATGTCTGCCTGAGTACAAGTCGGAGATGTCAATGAGCGAAGTTATTTCCTGGTGTGAAAAAAAGCATTTGGTTCTTCCTTGTCTGGTGTGTCAGATGTAGAAGAATATAACAGAATTTTAGTATGAGCAATTCTCCAGGCAATGGATATCATATACTAGTTGGGCATGTGCACATAGAAAAAAAAAATCAAATAGTTGAACTGTGGTTACGCAGGATACCTTAAGCTGATTTCTGAGGTGAATAAAATCTTAATTTGCCACAATGGCTATAAGGATGAGAAAGTAATGAGAGAGTTATTATGTACTTCTGTTTGGTTAATGAGTGAGAATGTCTTTTAAATGGTTTAATTTAATCCAAGAAAGCTTCTCTAGCTCTGGCACAGTTTCTACAACACAGTAAGTTTTCTAATCACTAGTTCAGAAGGTGTTAATAGAGATAACATTTTTTAATAGAAATGTTCTAGCTGTTACAAATCCATCCAGCCTTTGTAAGTCTGGCTAAAAGCAGTCAAGGGAGTAGCATTAGATTAAAGCTGTTGCTTCTGTAGCTCACAGTCCTTTTTTCTAGTTACTGAAAATACTATCCATATTTGCTGGTGCATTTTTCAGTATTTATGAACTGATTTAAATAAGTAATGTTTAATGCCTCTATTTTTCTGCAAAAACATGAAGGCCAAATAGTCTTGAAATGTAGGGATAATAGAAGGTATTGGTTAAACCTGTGCATTGGAGGTTTTTATTTGTTTTTCCTACATAATAATTATTATATTATAGAAGGGAAATCATTCTCTTAAATCCTTGTGGTTTAATGCACTACCTAATTAAGGCTTTAATTTCAAGGCAAAGGGCATAATGCAACCAGTAGGTTAGTGGAACAGTGCTTTTTTGCTTGATAAGTCCCCTTAGTTGAGCATAGTGGTCAGACTAAAACCTGCATCAGTGCGTTTAAGGAAAAATGGTATTGGTGATAATGTGAATATGCCATGCATTCTCTTGATTTTGTCAGTATTAACAATTTCATGACAGGATCTAAAGTGTCCCTTCTGTGAATGGAAGCACTCCTTCCATTTTCAGAAGGGACTGAGATCTAGTGCAGGTTCCCTGTATGAAGGGAAGTCACTTTTGCCCATTCTACATGGGTGCCCCTGGGCTCCCTCCCAGATTGTTCTAGCAGATCCACAAACTTTTAGAATAGATTTATAGAGCAAAGTTAGTGGGAAATCAGTCCAAGCCAGGTGTTTGAAAGTACTGTGGTTCAATACGTGATGACTAAGGGAATCAATTTATTTGTCTCAAATGATCAGTTAAGCCACATACACTTAAGAGACTCAGAGTAAAGTCAGCTCCTCATACTTGATCTATATAATAAAGATGATTTTTTTCCTAAATATAATGTAAAGGTTGTATTTTTTAAGGGCTGGGTTCAGATGTGATTCTGCTCAACTATGACTGGAAATTGTTAGAAGATTGTTTTAATGTTCCCATTTGACAAGATGAGGAACTGATGCAACTTCTGTTACAGGCAGACCAGTGTTCTTGTACATAGAAACCTACATTTTGGCAAGAGGGACACCCCAGAGGCTCTCAAAATACCATAAATTTTGCATCTTGTTGGACCACCTTAGTACATAAAATAATTGCCATAGTAGCAAGAGTCAGAACTACTTTCCAGAGTATATTAAATTTCCCTTCATTGCTTTCTCTTGCAAGAAAACAGCTTTGTTTCTTTAGTAAAATTGAAAACTGTGCTGTTCTCTTATCTGTTAATGTAACTTTTGAACATTAGAAATTTTAAGAGCAAAAAATGTATTATTTTGCTTCCCCCTGATATTGAGACAATGTAATGGTTGCTTATATTACACTCTTTCCGCTTTGTAGAGATGGTCAGCAGCCAGCCTCTTCCCATATCAGACAACAGCAAAAGGAAAAAGAAAAAAAAGTCCAGAGCTACAGACCATTTTCCTGGAAGGTTTGAAGGTTAGTTTCATAGTCTACCTGGTGTCTTGTTGATTCTCACAATAGCCTCAGGTTAAGCAGTTGCGACAATGTTACAGTTTGGCTTATAGTGAAACTCTGTTTTGGCAAACGGCTTTTGAAACTGCTTTTCTTGAGTTGTGTATGGTGCTTTGTGTATAGCATAGGTTCTGTTTTAGTCTTGGCTTTCTTTCAGGGAGAGCAAAATATCAACATTGCTGACCTTATTATATCACTTGGAGAGCATTCCTGGCCTTTAGATAGCATCTGGGGGGAGGGGGGAGGATGCCGCAGCTCTCTTTTGGCAGAGCTACAAGCAAGAAGTAGATTCAGTTGTTATCTTCCCTCTTGCTCTTATTATCTTATTCTTTCATTTTTAAATGGAGCAGTGAAGGCAAATTGTCCTGCTGGCAGGACATAGGATAGGTGGAGGATGCTGACCTCTGAACCCTCTGTTTATCAGGAGTGTATCCAGTACATTTGTACTCAAATGAGTCCATTTCTTCAGTGGAATTATAATTTGAGAGAAAGCGAAGTTAGTATTTCAGGCTGCAATTGTAGATATGCATACTTGAACATAAGCTATATTTTAATTTTGGGAGGATGATTTCTCAGTACCATGAAGTCCACGGAGTTCACTTTCCAGATTGTGGCTCATGTGTTAGACCTGTTCATTTATTTGAGGTTTATTTCCTTGACAAACTGTTCTAGCTGCAGATGTTCTTAAGATGTTAACATTAAACTGCTATTGCCTCAAAATTTCCATGGAGAATAAACTAGAGTAAGCTTGAAATATTTTTAATATCAATTAAGCGTGTTTGTTTGAATTTTGTGCTATCCAATAAGTGAAGTTCTCTGGGTAGTTAACAGTAGTAATAAATACAGTAAAATATAAAATACAGTATAGTCAAAGAACAATGTAACTCCATAAAATTACATTTAAAAATGCAAAGGCACATTTTTATACTGAATACTGGCAGGACTGCTGAAAAACAGCTGGTAATGCACATACCATGTGCTATTTTTGGCTCTGGCCTCTTGGCAGAGCAGCAGAGGCACAGGCTGGGAGAGAGGGCTGAGTGGCCAGGGGACTGGCGAAGGTAAGGTAGGAGCTGGGCAGGGGAGTGGAGGGAAGGAGCAGCGGAGAGGAAGGGGGCGGGGCCAGAGAGGCTAGAGGGGCCAGGAGGGAACAGACAGGCGGGGCCACCGGCCTGAGGGACTGATAAGGCTGCACTTAGCCACTGCAAGCCCTTTTGGCTCTGGCCTGTTGGCGTCGTCCCTTGTCTGCGTCCCTTAGCTGCATTCCAGGCTGTCCGGAGACTCCCTTCCCTGAGACACAGAGGTTTGTTTGTTTTGTTTTGTTTTGTTTGTGCTGTGCTGTGCTTTGTTTTGTTTTTCTTCCAATTTAAATTTAAGTTTATTTTATCCTTGTGTGTGTGTGTGAGTGGGTTTTTGTCTGGGAGAACTGGGCAAGTGAAAGGAACTGCAGGACAAACAAGGCAGGGGACCAGGGTAAGGTCTTGGAAGGGATACCGATGGCAGACCAGGAGATGGCCTTGGCAGGAGTCATGGGTGTTGCTGTCCGCTGCGATAGCTGCGACATGTTCGCCCTTCTCCCCCAGGAGAGGCAAGGATACACTTGCCCTCGGTGCAAGAAGGTGACCCTGCTAGAAGAGGAGGTGAGGTGCCTGAGGGCCGAGAGAGCTCTCCAGGCCCCCCCGGAGCAGCTCCCCTCTGGACAGAGGGTTGAGGGAGAGACCACGGGAGGAGCAGCTGCGGAGACATGGAGGTATGTCACCCACAGAGGAGGAGGCCAGCAAGGCCTCCTCCTGGCACCAGTCTGGAGCTGGGAAACAGGTTCTCTCCACTTGGGGAGGCTCGGGCTGATGAGGCCTTGGGGGACAGGCAGCAAGTGGGCTGCTGCAGGAGAGGCGAGGGCCAGGGCATGGCCGCCCGCCAGCACCGGGAAGGTACGGAGGCGGGTGATTGTTGCTGGGGACTCCCTGCTGAGGGGCACTGAGGCGGCAATGTGCCGCCCCAACCTGGAGACAGCGGAGGTTTGCTGCTTGCCAGGCGCACGCATCTGGCATGTGAAGGACAGAGTGGAGCGTCTTGTTCGCTCCGGGGGTCACCAGCCGCTTCTGGTGATCCATGTGGGCACAAACGATGTGGCCAGGCAGGGTGTGGTTGGGACCACCAGGGACATTGAGACCTTGGGGAAGAAACTCAGGAAGCTGAAGGCCCAAGTGGCCTTCTCGTCAATCTTACCTGTCCGGGGATTTGGGCCAGGAAAGGACAGGAGGGCCTCCGAGGTGAACAACTGGCTTAGGGAGTGGTGCCAGAAGGAACGCTTCGGGTTCCTCGACCACAGCACTCGTTTTCTTGCCAGTGGACTTCTGGCAAGGGACGGGTTACACCTCACGAGGATGGGGAAAAGGTCCTTTGGAAATGCTCTAGCGAGCTTCATCTGGAAGACTTTAAACTGAGCCCCCCAGTAACGTGTCTGCACTGGGCAAGTGTGTGGGGAGGATCAGAGCTCTGGGAGCAGAGTTTTAGAGATATTGCAGGGACTGACAGGACTCCTACAGAGAGGGGCCAGGTATCAGGGAGGATGGGAGGAAGGAGGAGGCTGGGAACTACAAGGAAGGGAAGCAGTGGGAACCAGTTGAGGTGCATGTACACCAATGCTAGGAGCATGGGTAATAAGCAGGAAGAGCTTGAAGCTCTCCTGGGAATAGGGGGGTATGATCTGGTGGGAATCACAGAAACTTGGTGGGATGAAAGGCAAGTCTGGAATGTGAACATAGAAGGGTATCACCTTTTTAGAAAGGACAGGAAGGGAAAGAGAGGTGGGGGCGTGGCTTTATAC
The DNA here is from genome assembly GCF_004798865.1 of Varanus komodoensis. Taxonomy (NCBI): domain Eukaryota; kingdom Metazoa; phylum Chordata; class Lepidosauria; order Squamata; family Varanidae; genus Varanus; species Varanus komodoensis. Next base: position 115,405,356 of record NW_025335268.1, read on the forward strand.
ATCAGGGAAGGGATAGGATGCAGTGAGATAGAATGCAGCACAGATGGGGATTCAGTAGAGGCAGTCTGGGTGAAACTTAGGGGTTTTGACAGGGAAAGAGACCTGACAGTGGGGGTATGTTATCGCCCTCCAGGTCAACTTGAGACCCTGGATGATGTCCTGACAGGCCAGATTCTAAG